>NC_059426.1:179309489-179569489 GCF_021028975.2 Sphaerodactylus townsendi
GCACTGACTAAAAGCTTAATATTTAAATATCTAAACAAATCAGATATGAAGGCAGAAAGCCAGCAGGTGTAAAGATCTCAGCAATGCTGATTCTCTTCACAGTCGTTTGGCCTTGACTGCATTCCTTGACTCGGGCGGCGGGCCAGAATCTGCGGCAACCACACTGTTAGAGGGCTTATCTCATAGAGCAAGATGAGAATTCCGTTCCCATGAGAATGGGGCTGGAGACACCGGGAGGGGGATGGGACAGGAGATGTTATAACCTGTAGTTTTAGCGGGAAGTCCCATTCCTGTCATGTCATGTCGTGTGTGTGTGCTTTCCAGGATGTCTGAATAAACGGACTTATAATCAAAAGCCTTTTTATTTCTGCTCTTTGGAATTCCTTACATTATGACAGGAATCGCTTCTCATTACTCCTTGTAAATCAGTGGATCTCTGGTGTTTTACCATGCAGAGATTGAACATTCTTGAAACGGTGGAAGGCACGGTAGCCCCCATAGAGGGTTCCGAGCCTTCCCTTCCAGATTCTGAGGAACCAGTGGGAGAACGGGTCTCGCTGGTAACTCTCTCCCGTCCTCGTCCCAGCACGAGTCTTCCCCTACTTCGTTGGGATGAGGGATGCGGATGCGATCATGTGGAGTTGCATGAATCGTTTCGGGCGCCTGTTGATCGGATCTCTACCTGTTTCCGAATGGATTACAAACCTCAAATGCAACCAGTCTCTGAGGAAATGGGTCTGACTACGCTTCATGCTGATACCCGGGAGTCGATTGAACGATTCCTTGATTCGTACTTCGATGATGCTCCCAAGGGCCAGCAGTGGCATAGCACCGGGGCCCGTCCCAAATCCACAACCGAAACCGGGACTATGACGAGGTTGGGATCGGTGATGGGGAAGGGTTTCCGTGCCAGTTCTCAACCTGGACTCCCAGTCCCTGGACCGGGAGCAGATGACAGGCTGGAGATGCTCCGTGGAGCCGTCGGGGGGCTGGAGGAGTTACCATCCGGAGAGGAGGAAACCGAAGAAGATCTGGCTCCCCATCCGGATTTATTCCCCCTCCCGTCCAAGGAAAGTTGGGACGATGAAGTGGCCAGACTGCGGGATGCCAAAGAAGCATGGGATCGGGAGCGCAGGCTCTGGGAGGAAGAGCGCGAAGGTCTGCAAAGGGACCGTGAACGTCTGCAAAGGGACCGTGAACAACACCGCAAAGATGTCCAATTCGAGTTCAACCGGGCCAAAGAGGCGTTGCAACGGCAGTATCAGCAGAATCTATCGATCCATGACAAAGTCCTGGATCACTCCAAGATGGATCTGGAACGCCAGCGCGAAAGTATCAGGGCCATCCAAACGCAGAGTGAGTTGGACTACTTTGACCCATACAGCGAGATGAACAAGCCAAACTAGATGCGTGGAAAGAACGGACCTCCTACATGCACATCAGGATGCTTTAGCTTACGCAAAGAGAGGGAATTGGCGCGTCTTGGAGCAGGAGAGTTAAAGAGGCAGTGGGATGCGATGGCGCTGAACCAGCGCACCCACCACCGCACCCGGCCGTGGGGTCGGTGCTGCAAGGATCTACGGCGATCCCTCCCGCCGGGCACTCTCGCGGTTGCCTCGCTTTCGCGCCAGAGGAGACGGACGGTGCAAGGTCCCGCTCCCACCTCAACCCGGCGGCACTCCCAACCCGGTCCCTGCTCTCCCAGCTTCCCGGGCCGCCAACCGCAACCTCAGCGGGTCTCCGAGAGGAGGCGGTGGAGAGAAGGATATTACAGACCCCCATTCCGGCTGCGCTTTGACAGGACCGGCCTCTAAACTCCCCTACTTCATCCTGCAAACTTGATGTCATGCCAAATGGAGGAATTTGATGATTTGTATCTCGTTCTGAATGTGCCGAAAAATACGGGACATAGGGTCGGCTCTTGGATGGGGTGGCTGCTACATGAATGGTTTGTGACTCTCTATGAATTACAAGCTGATGATACTCGCACCGTGGCCGGATTTCTCCAAGCCTTACGTGTACATTTCCAGGATCCGGATGCTGAAAACGAGGCCATTCGAACCATAAAACCATTCAGCAGGGCAATCGTTCTTTCGCCCGAAGTTTGCCCGTAGAATTTGGAATCTGTGGCCTGGCTAGTAAATTTCCTCCCGACTGGCCTGAACGCATGAAATGTGAATACTTCTTCGAGGAGCTATGGATGTCAAACTTCGGAGACTGTGAGTCCTCATCCCGCATCCAGCGTACCCGTCGCTGAATGGATCGATTTGGGATGCGCCAAGTGCAGCGGCTTCCCGTCCTGGATTGGAGTGCTGCGTGCCGGAAGCGTCCGGCGATCCCAAGCCCACTGCCACGGCCACCCCAGCTACTACTGCCAAGTCCCACTCCGGCCGTTTCAACCGGGAAACCACATCTGAAACGCCGCCCGCCATTTGGGGATTATGCCTTTATTGTGGTGGTCCTGGCCATCCCTAGCTGCCAATTGCCCGAAAAACAGAAGCCCGCGGCCCCGGCCTCGCGCACCTCCGCCAAACCCCCACGAAAGTCCCGTCCTCCCCCAACAGGTTGCGGCTCCAAAGCTATCGAGGGGGATTTCTGAGGAGAGTAGCGGGCAGTTTGTCTCTCTTCAGCTACCGCGGACATGGGCTCCTACTCCCTGATCCGGTGAGTAGAGAGGCAGCGACCATTACTATTCAAGCCTCCCTTAGCCAACCCTGCCACTAAGCATCACAGCATTATCTTAGCCTCCGGCCCTCTCGATTGATTCTGGCTGCTCCCCACTGTTTAAAATGCGGCTACAAGTGGCTGGAGGAGCTTGGCTTGGACCGAATTCCCCTAGTGAAGCTTCCACTGCCACGTTTACTCAAAATGGATGGCGAAGCCCACTCGGAGCCGGGAGGGGTCGACCCGATCTCAAAGCGCCAACCCGTGCTTCTCCGTTGCGCTGACCATTGTTGGGGAGAAGAATTAGTTTCATACTCTGCCCCAGTGGCCAAACACTCCATTGTCTTAGGCATGCACCATGGCTGTTATTACATGGAGCCAAATATCATTTGGAAAGAGCGAGGATTCCTAGAATTCACTGAAGTCGCCCCTGCGGGGAGCACATGAAGTGGGGGGGGGGAACCCCACCTCCAAATGACATTGAACCGCTAGCTACAGCTTTGCACACATCAGTGACTTCTAATCCCATAGATATCCCACAAATGCTGATATCAAGATTTAGAAGCCAGGGTATTTCCAGGAACAAGAGTGCGATCAATTACCCCCCAGGGATACCGATTGCAAAATTATACTTCAGCCCGGAGCTCAACTACCCAAAGGGTAGAATCTCTACCGCATGTAGTTCCACCGAGAAGAGAAGGAACTCCGTGCAGCTTCTTAGATAAAAAAACCTAGCTTCAAGCGGTTTCATACATGGCGAGCCACCAAGCCTCTACACCCATGCTGCCCCTGTTCTGTTTGTAAAGAAAAAAGCACGGTTCCTTGGAGACTTTGTACTGAATTACCCGTGGATTAGTAATGCTGTCTCCCCATGTCCAATAAATACCCTTTGCCATTAATCAAAAAGATCTACTTAGATGCGCTAGAGCAAAGGCCGGATCTTCTACAAAGTTGGATTTAAGAGAGGCTTATTACACAGGGTCAGAATTGCAGAAGGGGCCTATGCAGCACTTAACAGCCGATTTAATACTAAGTTTGGACAATATGAATACTTAATAATTGCCATTCGGATTAGCTGGAGTGTCAGAGCTTTTATGGCCCCTCATCAAGCGAAGTTTTGCAAGATTTGTTATATAAAAGGGGGGTTGTCGTGTACTTGCCCAGATGATGATGTTTGATTTATTCACAAACTATGGAAGAGCATGAAACTCTTGTCCGGGAGGTATTGCAACGGTTACTTGACAACTCCCTCTTCGCGAAATTGTCAAAATGCTGTTTTCATCAGTCCTCCATAGACTATTTGGGCTATCGGATCTCACCCGATGGTTTAAAAATGGATCCTGCAAAGATAGAAGCAGTCCTTCAATGGCCTGCCCCCACCAACAGAAAGGAATTACAATCCTTCCTTGGTTTTGCTAATTTCTATCGTGATTTTATACCCCAATTTGCTGAACTGGCCCTTCCACTCACTGATCTCTTACGCACCAAAGGCAAGGATTCCCAGGCTGCTAAGCCCGGGGCTCCCCTCCCTTGGTCTCATGAATGTCAATCAGCATTCCAGCGTCTGAAATCAGCCTTCACTACCGAACCCATTCTGAAACACCCAGACCCCGACCTTCCTTTCGTGGTTCACGTGGATGCATCGGACAAGGCGCTCGGCGCAGCCCTCTTGCAGAGAAATAAAGATGGTAGACTTGTTCCGTGTGCTTACTTATCCAAAAAATTTTCTGGTCCTGAACTCAACTGGACCGTAGGGGATAAGGAGACTGCTGCTATCAAGGTGGCTCTATGCACTTGGCGCCACTGGCTTGAAGGGGCCAAACACCCCTTCCAGGTTTGGTCGGATCACAAGAACTTGGCTGCCCTGTCCACCCCCCTCAAAATGTCCGCGAAGCAACTACGTTGGGCTGATTTTTTCTCCCGCTTCTCCTTCACAGTCCATTTTTTCCCTGGAAAAACCAATAAACTGGCTGATGCGCTGTCTCGCCTTCCCGGGGAGGGGGTTGGTTCTTCATTGCGCGATATCCCACGCACCGTGCTCTCCCCCTCCCAGCTGGGCTTGGCTGTCACTCGTTCTCAGACCTCCCCCGATCCTCCCCCTTCGCCCGTTCCCAGTATCGTCTCCCCCTTTCTGCGGGAACTCGAGGAGGCGGGGCTCCGCGAACTGCCAGCGGAGGAAGGAGACTCCCAGCTACGTTTGGAGGGTGGCGTTTGGAAACGTGGGGGATGCTGGTACGTGCCTCCCCCCCCTTTGCAAGCAGGTTCTCGCAGCCTGCCATGATGCCCGGTCGGCTGGACATTTTGGCTTCCTAAAAACGCTGCATCTGGCCCGTCGCCAGTTCTGGTGGCGTGCCATGCGTAAAGACATTGAGGCTTATATCAAGGGGTGTACGGTTTGCGCAGAGGCCAAATCCATTCCGGGAAAACCCCATGGACTTCTGAAACCTCTCCCTGTTGCCTCCCGGCCCTGGGAGGTTATTTCGATGGATTTTATTACGGATTTGCCGGAAAGTCAGGGAAACACTGTTTTATGGGTGGTGGTGGATCTGTTTTCCAAACAAGCACATTTCATCCCATGCACCACCATTCCTTCCGCCCCTAAATTGGCACGGCTGTTCATCCAGCATATCTATCGCCTACATTCCTCCCCCTCCAAGGTGGTGTCCGACCGCGGGCCCCAATTCATCTCTAAATTTTGGAAGGCTTTCCTGGACTTGTTGGGAACCACCCCGGCGGTTGCCGCCCCCTACCACGTGCAAAGTGACGGTGAGTCAGAAAGGACGAACAGGACTCTAGAACAGTACTTACGTTGTTACACTAACTACCATCAAGACAATTGGTGCGAGTTGATCCCGTTTGCAGAATACGCTTACAACAACGCCGTTCAAAGTAGTACACAAAAGACCCCCTTTGAAATTGTGTCTGGTCACTCCTTCCCACCATTGCCCCAACTGCCCACGGAGGCGCTACATCCTCCGGAGTTCAAGCAGTGGATTTTATCCCTGGCTGAGGGGTGGAAGACGGTCCAGACTGCCTTGCAGCAAGCCAAGGACTCACAGAAGTTTCAGGCGGATAAACATCGTTCTGATTTTCCTTTACGTGTTGGGGCTTGGGTTTATTTGTCTACTAAAAACCTTAGAGACGTTCACAAATATTCAAAACTTGGCAAGAAATTCGTGGGGCCTTTCAGGATTACAAAAGTGATTAATGATGTTACTGCTCGTTTAGAACTGCCTAACTCTTTAAGTAATATCCATCCCGTCTTTCATTCCAGTCTGCTCAAGGAGGCTCCCGTTTCAGATGCCTGGCACGACCCTCCGGAGATACCCCCGCCGACTATAATTGATGGCCACAAGCACTATGAAATTGATGCTATTCTGGACTCTCGCTTTAATCGCAATCGCCTGCAGTATTTGGTTTCTTGGGTGGGGTATTCTTCCGGTCATAATCAATGGGTGTATTCGGAAAATATCGATGCCCCCTCCCTTATTTCTGCTTTTCATCGTGCCTTTCCACTGAAGCCGGGGGGGGGAAGGGTTTCTTCTTAGGAGAGGCAGAATGTAAAGATCTCAGCAATGCTGATTCTCTTCACAGTCGTTTGGCCTTGACTGCATTCCTTGACTCGGGCGGCGGGCCAGAATCTGCGGCAACCACACTGTTAGAGGGCTTATCTCATAGAGCAAGATGAGAATTCCGTTCCCATGAGAATGGGGCTGGAGACACCGGGAGGGGGATGGGACAGGAGATGTTATAACCTGTAGTTTTAGCGGGAAGTCCCATTCCTGTCATGTCGTGTGTGTGTGCTTTCCAGGATGTCTGAATAAACGGACTTATAATCAAAAGCCTTTTTATTTCTGCTCTTTGGAATTCCTTACATTAGGGGGATGGGGGCTTTCCAGTGTTTTGCACTGAGTGTCACATGTATGACTATCTGCCACTAGGACAGAAGTTGTGGGTGTGCCCTCGCTGCAATGAGCTCCTGGCACTCAAGGAACATGTGCGTTCTCTTGAAGCCAAGGTGGCAGACCTGGAGAAGCTGAGAGAGGCAGAGAGGGTGACAGACGAGGCTTTCAGGGACCTAACAGCCGGGTCCCACTCCCAAGGTGACATCTCTTCAGATGTCATGGAGAATGAAGGTCTTGGGGATGGAGGGTGCCAGTCTGAGGTGGGGGAAGATGCTCCCTTAGGTGGGATCCCTGCCTTAACTGGTGATCAGCTATCCTCTCGCACTGAGGATACCCCTCGGGGAGGTGGGGGGCTCCTTGTAGTGGGTGATTCGATCATTAGAAATGTAGAGAGTTGGGTCTGTGAGAGGCGTGATGACTGCATGGTGACTTGCCTGCCTGGTGCAAAGGTGGCGGATGTCACGCTTCGTCTAGATAGGTTTTTAGACAGTGCTGGGGTGGAGTCAGCAGTTGTGGTCCACATTGGCACCAACGACATTGGGAAATGTAGCCGGGAGGTTCTGGAAGCTAAATTTAGGCTGCTAGGAAAAAGGGTGAAGTCCAGGACCCCCAAGGTGGCATTCTCAGAAATGCTACCCGTTCCACGCGCAGGGCGAGCTAGGCAAGCGGAGATACAGGGTCTCAATGCGTGGATGAGAAGGTGGTGTAAGGCAGAGGGTTTCAGATTTGTCAGGAACTGGGGAACCTTTTGGGACAAGGCAGGCCTGTACAAACGGGACGGGCTTCATCTTAACCAAAGAGGAACCAGGCTGCTGGCGCTCAACATTAAAAAGGTGGCAGAACAGCTTTTAAACTGATCACTGTGGGAAAGCCGACAGGAGCTGAGGTGACTTCGGTTCGGAATACAGTATCTATGGGGATGCAGACAGAGAGGGAGGTTTTTCTAAATCAACCACATACAAGCGAGGAACATAGCAATGTGCATGTGACAAGGGATAGTGTCTACAAAAGACTTGAGGGTAAAGCACATAAATCCCAGGTTAAGGACAGAGACAGGGTATACAGGTGTCTCTATGCTAATAGTAGAAGCATTCGACCTAAAATGGGGGAGCTGGAGTACAGAGTTTTGAAGGAGGACTTTGATATAGTGGGCATTACAGAGACATGGTAGAATGAGGAGAACCAGTGGGATGCTGTTATACCAGGCTACAGGCTCTATAGGAAGGATAGGACAGGGTGCATTGGGGGTGGAGTTGCCCTTTACATCAAAGAGAGCATAGTATCACATAAAATAGACAATGCAAGGGGAGCTGGTTCCCCTACAGAATCACTGTGGATATCAATACCAGGTGTGAAGGACAGTTTAATATTAGGAATATATTATCAGTGACCAAAGTGCACAAGAGGATTCTGAGATGGAAAAAGAAATTAGAGAGGCCAACAAAAGAAAAATGTAGCGGTAATGGACAATTTCAACTATCCCCACATAAACTGTAAAAAAAACATGTTCAGGTCATAGTAAGGAGAGAGCATTCCTGGATATGCTAAATGACTGTGGCTTAGAGCAGATGGTTGTAGAACCAACCAGGGGAGAGGTGATCCTAGATCTAATTCTATGTGGGACCCAGGACCTGGTGCAGGAAGTCAGTGTTGTTGAGCCGATAGGGAACAGCGACCACAATGCTGTCAGATTCAGTATCTCAGCATGCGAACAAATGGCAACTACTAATGTAGTTACATTTGCCTTTAGAAAGGGAAATTTCTCAAAGATGAGGGGGATAGTGCGCAGGAAGCTGAAAGGGAAAATCAAGAGAGTCAAAACTGTCCAGGATGCTTGGAGGTTATTTAAAAACACAGTCATAAAAGCTCAGCTGGAATGTGTTCCACAGGTTAGAAAAGGCAGCACCCAGTCCAAAAGAAAGCCACCATGGTTAACAAGAGAGGTTGAAGAAATTATCAGAAAAAAGAAAATGTCTTTTAAAAAATGGAAGTCCAGTTTGACTGATGAAGAATATGAGAGGGAACACAAATGGTGGCAAAAGAGAAGCAAGTTAGCTGTAAGGGAGGCAAAAAAGGATTATGAGGAACGCATGGCTGCAAACATCAAGACCAGCAACAAACAGTTCTTCAAGTACATCAAAAGCAGGAAGCCAGCAAGGTAAGCGGTAGGCCCGTTAGATGACAAAGGAACAAAGGGTGTGCTAAAAGATGGCAGGGAGATTGCAGTGAAGCTGAATGAATTCTTTGCATCTGTCTTCACCCAAGAGGAGGTGAGGAAAATTCCTGCACCTGAACCAAGCTTCTTAGGAGGCGAATCCGAGGAACTAGCGAAGATAGTGGTAGACAAGGAAGAAGTTCTGGCAGCCATTGATAAACTAAATGTTACCAAATCCCCTGGCCCAGATTGCATTCATCCAAGAGTTCTTAAAAAGCTCAAGCATGAAATTGCTGATCTTCTCACTTTAATATGCAACTTATCCCTGAAATCAGGCTCCATCCCTGAAGACTGGAAGATGGCCAATGTCACACCAATCTTTAAGAAAGGATCTAGGGGGGACCCGGGAAATTACAGGCCAGTCAGTTTGACATCTGTTCCTGGTAAATTAGTAGAATCTATCAATAAAGATAAAATTATAAAACATGTAGAAAAGCAAGACCTGCTGAGAAAGAGTCAGCATGGCTTTTGCAGAGGCAAATCCTGTCTTACAAACTTACTAGAGTTCTTTGAGGGTGTAAACAGGCATGTGGACAGGGGTGAACTGGTGGACATTGTCTACTTGGATTTCCAAAAGGCTTTTGACAAAGTTCCTCACCAGAGACTATTGAGAAAACTCAGTAATGAAGGAATAAGAGGGGAAGTCCTCCTATGGATTAAAAACTGGTTGAGAAACAGGAAACAAAGAGTGGCTATAAATGGGAAGTTCTCACAATGGAGAGATGTCGGGAGTGGTGTCCCCCAAGGATCCGTTTGGGACGAGTGATGTTTAACCTATTCATAAATGACCTGGAAGTAGGGGTGGGTAGCGTGGTGGCCAAGTTTGCAGATGATACCAAATTATGTAGGGTGGTGAGAACCACAAAGGATTGCGAAGAGCTCCAAGTGAACCTTGATAAATTAGGTGAGTGGGCTCAGAAATGGCAAATGTAGTTCAATGTAGCAAAATGTAAAGTGATGCACATAGGGGCAAAAAATCCAAACTTCACATACACGCTACAGGGGTCAGTGCTATCAGTCACAGACCAGGAAAGGGATTTAGGCGTCTTAGTTGATAGTTCCATGGGAATGTCAACTCAATGCATGGCAGCTGTAAAAAAGGCAAACTCTATGCTGGGGATCATTAGAAAAGGAATTGATAATAAAACTGCAAAGATTGTCATGCCCTTATATAAAGCAGTGGTGTGACCGCACTTGGAGTACTGTGTCCAGTTCTGGTCACCGCATCTCAAAAAGGATATTGAGGAGATAGAAAAAGTGCAGAGAAGGGCAACAAGGATGATTGAGGGACTGGAGCACCTTCCCTATGAGGAGAGGCTGCAGCGTTTGGGACTCTTTAGTTTGGAGAGGAGGCAGCTGAGGGGGGATATGATTGAAGTCTACAAAATTATGCATGGGGTAGAAAATGTTGACACAGATAAATTTTTCTCTCTTTCTCACAATTCTAGAACCAGGGGGCATCCATTGAAAATGCTGGGGGGAAGAATTAGAACTAATAAAAGGAAGCACTTCTTCATGAAACGTGTGATTGGTGTTTGGAATATGCTGCCACAGGAGGTGGTGATGGTCACTAACCTGGATAGCTTTAAAAGGGGCTTGGACAGATTTATGGAGGAGAAGTCGATTTATGGCTACCAATCTTGATCCTCTTTGATCTGAGATTGCAAATGCCTTAACAGACCAGGTGATCGGGAGCAACAGCCGCAGAAGGCCATTGCATTCACATCCTACATATGAGCTCCCAAAGGCACCTGGTGGGCCACTGCGAGTAGCAGAGAGCTGGACTAGATGGACTTTGGTCTGATCCAGGTGGCTTGTTCTTATGTTCTTATGTTCTTAGATGGTAAGGGACCCCAAACACAGGAAAATAAAATGGGGGCACTTATCAGCGGCTGGTCACTCCAAAAGCCCGGTGGAACAGCTCTGTCTTACAGGCCCTGCGGAACTCGCCATATTCACTTTATGGTCCATCCGTATTGGCCATCCCCTCTGTGAGTGCTTTTCATTTGTATTCCCCGGGTGCAAAACTTTCCACTTGTCCTGCATCTTGTTCACAATTGCCCCCTTGTCCAGTGTGTTCAGATCTCACTGAATTCTATCTCTATCTTCTGAGGTGTTTGCTATTTCCCCCTCCCCCCCATTTGGTATCATCTACACATCTGATGAGTAGCCCCTCCACCCCCTCTAAAAATATTGAGGAGTACGAGGCCGAGAAGTGCACCTGTGGCATTCCACTGGACACCTCCCGCCATTCCAATGAAATGAGATTCACAGCTCATCTTTGAGTGTGGTTCTCCAACCAGGGCCCTGTCCACCTAACGATCCTAGATTTTAGTCCACAGTCTTCTACTGATCAGGACATCATGGGAAACCATGTCAAAGGCTTTACTGAAATCCAGGTGAACAGCATCAACACCGTGTGTAACAGACACAGCGCATAAAACACTTCTCTATGTGATACACCTCTGAAGATGCTGGCCACAGGTGCAGACAAAATGTTAGGAACAAGATCTACCAGACCACAGCCACACAGCCCGGAAAACCCACAACAACCAGCATCAACACACCCACTTGATGAAAGAAGGAAGTGAGGTTGGTTTGGCAGAAGGTACGTCCTTGCCTCCATTGGTTGAACATTTACTTATCTCTACAGTTCAAAGACTGAGTTGTAATTTTGGGAGATCTCCAGGCTGTACCTGGATGTTGGCAAACCTAACTGAAGGTCAACTCAACTAGAAGGTGTTGTGCACCAGCCCTATGGAAAAGCACTGGCGTAGGAGCAGCAGTGACATAGGAGGTTAAGAGCTCGTATATCTAATCTGGAGGAACCGGGTTTGATTCTCTGCTCTGCTGCCTGAGCTGTGGAGGCTTATCTGGGGAATTCAGATTAGCCTGTGCACTCCCCACATGCCAGCTGGGTGACCTTGGGCTAGTCACAGCTTCTCGGAGCTCTCTCAGCCCCACCTACCTCACAGGGTGTTTGTTGTGAGGGGGGAAGGGCAAGGAGATTGTAAGCCCCTTTGAGTCTCCTACAGGAGAGAAAGGGGGATATAAATCCAAACTCCTCCTCCTCCTCCTCCTCCCCCTCCTCCTCCCCCTCCTCCTCCCCCTCTTCTTCTTCTTCTTCTTCTTCTTCTTCTTCTTCTTCTTCTTCTTCTTCTTCTTCTTCTTCTTCTTCTTCTTCTTCTTCTTCTTCTTCTTCTTCTTCTTCTTCTTCTTCTTCTTCTTCTTCTCCTCCAAACTTCAACCATGAGAGGGTTAACTGTGTGTGTGTAAATCAGTTACTGATGTCATTGTTTTATGACCTGCCCCCCAAACACTCTTCACCTTCCTTTTTAAGGTGAAATAAGTAGCCTGCTGCAGTCTGTGGGGGCTGCTGTGGGCTGCGGAGGCGGCCTGAGGTGGCCTGAGGGGAGGGGTGGGGAGAGCGATTCTCCACCCCCTTCATGCCTGCGCCTGGGACATTTGTCCCCCCACCCCACCCTATTGTAGCTCCGCCACTGGACCACACGAGATAGCAAGATGTAACCAAGTGTGTGCTCTAGCAGCATTCTCTCCTGACCTTTCGCCTGCATCTGTGGCTGGCAGCATCTTCAGAGGATATGAAGTGGTGCTGTAGCTTTTTTTGGGGGGGGGGTGCCCTCTGGACATTCCACGCTGGGCAACAGCCTGCTCTGTTTGAGACCCTCATCCCTTGTCCACGGACAGAACCCTGAACAGACTCCTCCCCGCCCAATGTGGGATCTTTTGGAAGCCGGCTCAAGGGGATTGACTCCCAGGTACACCTGCAAAAACACTCTGCCCGGAGAAGGAAGGAAACTGACAACGCTTTGGTGCGGATAAAGGTTTTGAGGATTAAAAACGGGGATCGAAGGAGAGAAGCAAAAGATCCGTGCAGTCGTCAGGCAAAGAATGGTGGAGGGGGTGGTTGGGTGGAATTGCTTGGCTGCCTCCCCGGGACAGGCTTAGCCCGGTTCCATTGCAGGGTCTCTTCCTTCTCAATATGCTCCTGTTAATTCTTGTGCAGTCAACAGCTCAACAACATGTTTTCCCCCCCAACAATATGTGCACAACCTCGCGTGTGGGGATTATTGAAGCAGAGACGCGGCTCCACAGAAGCAGGACAGCTGGCGAATAAATGCAGATAATCCTTCGCAGAACGCCACGGTTCTTTCAGGCCGACTGTTTCTCAAGTGTAGCCATCCATTCCACGCTTGAACGCGGCGTCCCGCAGGAGGGCGGAACGAGGACCTCTTTCCTAGCACTGTGGAGAGGGCTGCCCTTCGGTGCTCGCTGGCAGATGTTGACGCTTCTGTGCTATCCTGAAGCCTTAGGGCCGGCCGTCACCCCCTGGGAAAGGAAGTCTAAAGGTCCAGCGATTTTATATTATGGACAGACTTTCTTTTCAATTAAAAGGTTTGCCAATTGAGCAATATCAGCAAATATGGCAGCCTTGGCCGGACTATGTTTCTAAAGTGTATAAAACACCCATCCAGCCAATATGTAATTAATTATATTTTAAGAACATAAGAACAAGCCAGCTGGATCAGACCAGAGTCCATCTAGTCCAGCTCTCTGCTACTCGCAGTGGCCCACCAGGTGCCTTTGGGAGCTCACGTGCAGGATGTGAAAGCAATGGCCTTCTGCTGCTGCTGCTGCTCCCGAGCACCTGGTCTGCTAAGGCATTTGCAATCTGAGATCAAGGAGGATCAAGATTGGTAGCCATAGATCGACTTCTCCTCAATAAATCTGCCCAAGCCCCTTTTAAAGCTATCCAGGTGAGTGGCCATCACCACCTCCTGTGGCAGCCTATTCCAAACACCAATCACATGTTGCGTGAAGAAGTGTTTCCTTTTATTAGTCCTAATTCTTCCCCCCAGCATTTTCAATGTATTTACAATCATTTACAATCAATGTATTTACAATCATTTACAATCATTTTCAATGTATTTACAATCTTTTTTTTTTCTGTTTAGTGGTTGATTGCATGGTTTTTTACATATACATCTATCTGTTAGAGAAAGAGATAGAAAATATTAATGAAGACTATTTGCTGAAAGGGTCAAAGGAAGAAATAAGGGACAAAGTAAAATTACTATGTGTTTTTTTTTAGTAATGATTAAATAAGACATATTATTTCGATATGTAACTAATAGACTTAATTATAGAGGGGAAGTCAGAGAGAGGGAAGGGAAGGGGAGAAGGGGGAACAGAGGGTGGGGGGGTTAATGATTACAGGAGTAGACAAATTTATGTATTAGATATTAAAGTTTTTTATGTGTTATAGGGAGTAGTGGGCCAAACTGCTTTCATTTATTTAGCATTATTATCATGACTATTATTTGCAAATCTGTAAAAAGCAACTTGTCTACTTTTGTCTTGTTTGAAATGCAATAAATAAATATATATTTTTTCAAAAAAGAAAAGAAAGTCTAATCTCAAGAACTCCCTAAATTGCAAACAAATCTGGACTGCGGTCTCCAGGCAGCAAAAGTTGTGGCCAAGGAGGTATTGACCAGTTAGAATCCAGTTAGAATCCTTTACTGCCCAACAAGACTGTCAGGGCAGGGGTTTGAATCTGGCTGTGGGATTTCAGAGCAATAGAGCTACCCTGCGAAACTCTCTTCCAGTACAAAAAGGCCCCAGACTTCTTGAGCCTGTAGGGCAGTGGCGTATCTGCCAGAGGAACGTGAGGGTTCAATCGACCCCGGGTGCCCCTCTTAGATCACGTGGGGGGCTCCTGGCAGACCTGCGGCAGGCTCCCAGCCCCCCAGACTGCCTGAGACCCCCATCGCTGGCTAAGGCAAATGGGGCATGGGGGGGCGGAGCAGGTGTTTCCTTGGGTGCCATCCCCCCCGGTACGCCTCTGTTGTAGGCATATTTTAAATTTGGAGACAGAGTGCTAAGAGCTGCCCCAAAATGTGTGCCAGTGGAGACAGAGCTCAGGATCCCAACCTCCAGGTGATGACTGGAGATCTCCCACTATTACAGGTGGTCTCAAGGAGACCTGGAAAAAATACCTGCTTTGGAAGATGGACTTTATGACATTATTCTCCACTGAAGTCCCCTCTCTCCCCCAAACTTTGCCCTCCCCGCCCCCAAAACCTGCAGGTATTTCCCAACCCAGAGCTGGCCACCCTCTGCCACACATGACGGGCAGCAGTGGCGTAGTGGTTAAGAGCAGGTGCATTCTAATCTGGAGGAACTGGGTTTGATTCCCCGCTCTGCCGCCTGAGCTGTGGAGGCTTTTCTGAGGAATTCAGATTAGCCTGTGCACTCCCCACATGCCAGCTGGGTGACCTTGGGCTAGTCACAGTTCTTGGGAGCTTTCTCAGCCACACCTACCTCACAGGGTGTTTGTTGTGGGGGGGAAGGGCAAGGAGATTGTAAGCCCCTTTGAGTCTCCTGCAGGAGAGAAAGGGGGGATATAAATCCAAACTCCAATTCCTCCTCCTCCTCCTCCTCTTCTTCCTCCTCCTCTTCTTCTTCTTCTTCTTCTTCTTCTTCTTCTTCTTCTTCTTCTTCTTCTTCTTCTTCTTCTTCTTCTTCTTCTTCTTCTTCTTCTTCTTCTTCTTCTTCTTCTTCTTCTTCTTCTTCTTCTTCTTCTTCTTCTTCTTCTTCTTCTTCTTCTTCTTCTTCTTCTTCTTCTTCTTCTTCTTCTTCAGCTTAGCTCGTCTGTACACAATTTCACTGTAAAAAGTAGATGAATAAAGATTTTTAGGCTAGCGATCCTGAACATGTGTTCTTTTTCCTTCTTTTTTGAGGGGGATGTCTGTGAAGCTATAGCAACACAATTAGAGTTTTGGTTCTGATGGGTTTTCTGAGCTGTGTGGCCGTGGTCTGGTGGATTTTCTTCCTAAAGTTTTGCCTGCATCTGTGGCTGGCATCTTCAGAGGTGTATCACAGAGAAAAGTCTGTTTCTCACTGTGTCTAAGTGAGAAGGGAAAGTTTAGTGTGGTATATTGTCCATGTCCCAGGGTGGGGAACCAATCATTCAGTGTTTGGGTGGAACTTGCTATGCAAAGATGTGGTTGAGTGCATTGTATTGTGGGTGGGGTTATCAGTCCATTTTTTAAGTACTGGGAGCCAGGCTTTGCTAATTTTTAACGTCTCTTCTTTCTTATTGAAGTTGTCCTGGTGTTTGTGAATTTCAACGGCCTCCCTGTGCAGTTTGACATAGTAAGCTTCTGAATTGTCCAAAATTTCAGTGTTCTCAAATAAAATGTTATGTCCAGTTTTGTTTAACACATGTTCTGCAACTGCAGATTTTCCAGGATGGTTAAGCCGGCAGTGTCTTTCGTGTTCCCTAATACGGGTCTGAATGCTGCGTTTTGTGGTTCCTATGTAGACCTTTCCACAGCTACAGGATGTGCGATAGACTCCTGCAGAAGTGAGGGGGTCTCTCTTGTCCTTTGCTGAGCGCAGCACCTGCTGTATTTTCCTGGTGGAACCTACTCTTGCATGCACTCCACCCAGTATGAAGGGCATGGATGCAGCTAGTGTAATAATTAGGTCACCCAATCTGGACGGACGGCTCTGGGTACAGCGCCCATCTGCTGCGGACACCAAAATGCTCCAGAGGAGAGCATTGCTCCTCCCTCACTTGCAAAAGAGGCTCTTCTCCCGGGCAGCGTCAACGGCACGCAGAAAAGACGTTCCGAACGAGATCCTTTTGTTCCCAGCTGTGCTAGCAGTGCATGATCTAACGGCTAATTTAATTTTAAATTCCATTTAGGTAAATCCGTATATAAATGTTCCACTTTATTGCAAAGCTGTAATATTTCTTGCTATTACTATTTTGAGCGGTAATTAATCTTTCGTGTTATTAGGCCCGGAATTACAAGCCGAGCCCGTTAGGCAGGCCGTAACAAGGAGCCCGCGTCCTATTAATGTGCCAGAAAGGTATATTTCATTTCCTTTATTGCGGGGAAAAACAGAGCACCACCTGCTGAAAATATAATTATTGTTACTTTATTTAAAAAAGAAAATGGAAGCTTGCCTTTCTGCAAATATTTGGCCGTCCTTCACTGCCATGACAACAGAACATTCTTCCCGGCTTAGCAAAGGCGGCCTTAAATGGGAAACGCGCCTTGGAGATGCGGTGCAAGGATGCAGCTGGGTTCAGGCTGTGTGAAAGTATGAGAAATGTGACCGCTTTGGACTCTGGGTGATATTCGCTTGGACGTGGCTCTACTCCGGGCCCCAAGAAAGGGGAGCTGCGGTGGGAAAGTTCAGCCAGGACCAGACCTCTGGGCTTCCCACAAGAGGACTTCTGCTGATCCTTCCGATTAGGTATTTGCATATTCTTTCATTTTGAATTTACACTTGTGGATTGTAAGCACCACGAGTCCCTTGACAATAGGGCTGGCAATGAAAGGAAACTTCTCGGCTGCCAGAGCCCTCAGCAGCAGTGGCGTAACTGGGGGGGAAGAGGGGTCAAATGCCCCAGGTGCCACTTGTATCACATAAGGGGGTGCATTTGGTCCTCCCTTCCCCACCATGACAGCTGCATTGCACTACCCACCCGACCCACCAAGCTCCACACATCCACCTGTTTCTTCTACCCACGACCTACCCACTGGCCTGCTTCTTCCCCAGCCAGCATGCTCCCTCGTCAGTGGGGCGGGGTCTGCTCAAGCAGACCGGCTACAGTTGGCCTTGCCTGGCTGCTTCTCCTGGGAGCGCTGTGGTAGATGTGGTTGAGGACATCCTTTGCCTGAAATTCCCCTGGAATTACAATTGATCCCCAAACTACAGAAATCAATTCCTTTGCAGGCAACAACCTCTTCTGAGAGCAGGCAGCATAGTATACCATAAACTCTAGGTGAAATCCTTCTCCCAGTTCCTCCTTCACTGACCCCAAACCTCTAGGAATTTCCCCAGCTGGAGTTGGCAGCCCTCGCTCTAGGAGCAGCAGTGGCGTAGGAGGTTAAGAGCTCATGTATCTAATCTGGAGGAACCGGGTTTGATTCTCCGCTGCCTGAGCTGTGGAGGCTTCTCTGGGGAATTCAGATTAGCCTGTGCACTCCCACACACGCCAGCTGGGTGACCTTGGGCTAGTCACAGCTTCTCGGAGCTCTCTCAGCCCCACCTACCTCACAGGGTGTTTGTTGTGAGGGGGGAAGGGCAAGGAGATTGTCAGCCCCTTTGAGTCTCCTGCAGGAGAGAAAGGGGGGATATACATCCAAACTCTTCTTCTTCTAGCAGAGGCTCCAGTACCAGGCTGTTCCTCCACCCACACACTCACCTGCCTCGCCCCAACCTGGACCACCCCTGCTGGGCTTTACGGCAGCCTCCCTGTCCAATGCCCAGGCTGAGTAGCAGATGACCTGGGGCCCAGCAGCTGAGGGCAAAGGCAGAGCTCGCACCCAGTAGCCTGATGTTGACACGTGTGTAGTTCAAAAACAAAACAACCCTCCCCCCAAACCTGCTGTTTCCTGAACCATCAATTTGCCAGCCAGCGGTAGAGTCTGCCGAGCTGTCACTCGTGATCGGAGGAGGCGGCTGCTTCTGCCACAAGCCCGATTTGTTAGCATTCCCCCGGTAGATTAACAGGCCTGTTCATCAAAGCTTCCTTGCTGGCTGGCATTAGGTCTCAAACCTTGAAGCAATAAACGGACTCTGTATTGTTGATTAGCAGCATTCATGGAGAGGCATTGAAGCACACAGCTGGACAAAGCCATTTCCGGTGAACCTGGCTTTTGCTACCCCCTTTATTCCAATGTTAATCCCCCCTCCCATTTTCCCGAGGAATGTGAGAAAGAGTTAGTTTGGAGCTAAGGCGCCCCAATATTGGCGATAGATATGGAGCTACCTGCCATCCTACCCCCACAAGAAAAAGGAAACAATCCCGTTTCCCATGAGACCAGGAGTGTCAGGGGGAAGCCTAGTTATCTACATGCCATGTGAAGCCATAAAGCAAAGATCAGGGAAAGAATGTCCCAGAACAGCAGTGGTAACATATAGCAGGCTGGTTACCTATATCTTGTAGCCACTGCATTGAGTTAGGAATGCATCTCAATCAACTAGATACAATCCCCCTGACAACTAGTCCCCTCCACCCTCACGCCCATTCCTTCCCCCCACCACCATCACCTCACCATTTTCTCTGGGCCACTTTTATCCCTTTTAAAGAAGTCCTGCTAACCTTTCCCCTGCTAATAGAGAACAGATCCAAAATGCAAGGCCGATCTTTAAAACGCTTGCATTAATACACACTCATTTCTTGCCTATAAGCTAAAGAGTAAAGTACATTTTGAATGCTGAAGAAGGTGTTTAATAAACTGTACAGATCGCCTGCTTCCCTTCCTGCCTGAAGGGTCCACTCTGAAAAGGAGCTTTTTGGCGAGGTGTTTTTCAACAGGTCTATCTTATTAAACTTGCAAAAATAAAGGAACCCTGCATACTTTCAGGGCTTCTCTGGTGGAATGGCTGCCTGTCATGAAGCTGTGATGATCCATTGCCCTTTGTCTATTTCATGTTGCCCTGTAGCATACACCGAAGAGAAAAGGGGGGAGAGAGCGAGCTGGTGTGGTAGCCATGACAACCACACCCCTAAAATCCAGCCTGAGCATAACAACCGAAATAGAGCCCCGCTGGATCAACCACAGTCCCATTAAGTCCTGCAGTCTGTTCTCACAGCAGCCAGCTGGCTGCCTCTAGGAAACCCGGGAGCAGGAGGTGGCAGAAAATTGGGGAAAAAGTGTATAAAAGTGCCACCAGTGCCCGTGGCCCTGCATGTGTGGAGCACTGAACAGAGCAGTTTAGCTAACGGACAAGACTGCAGGCTGCCTCGCTCTTCCACATTGTCACAGGATAGCAAATCCCAAAGCCCCGAACAGCAGATTCAACTCCAAAAGGAACCCCCTGGCTGGCTTCCCATCAGCCTGAGCGAGCCCAGAGCATGTATCCTTGCAAGATGGCTGAAGCCCCATAACAGAGAGCTCTTGTCACCTTTTGCAAGAGCAAAGAAGGGAAACATTGTCCATTGTAGGGTGTCGATAGATTAGTGGTTTTCAACCTTCCTAATGCCATGACCCATAAAAACATAAGAACATAAGAACAAGCCAGCTGGATCAGACCAGAGTCCATCTAGTCCAGCTCTCTGCTACTCGCAGTGGCCCACCAGGTGCCTTTGGGAGCTCACATGCAGCATGTGAAAGCAATGGCCTTCTGCGGCTTTAGACCATTTAATACAGTTCATCATGTTGGGGTGACCCTCAACCATAAAATTATTTTCGTTGCTACTTCATAACTGTGTTTTCCAATGGTCTTAGGCGACCTCTATGAAAGGGTCGTTTGACCCCCAAAGGGGTTGCAACCCACAGGTTGAGAACCACTGCGATAGATGGACAAGTGTAGGACAACCGTAGTGGTTTAAAACCAGTTTGTCAACAGCTAGTGACAAGAACTAAAGGACGTTAACAGCTAACCAGAAGCTCTCGGTCTGAACTAGATGGTGTTTGGAATATGCTGCCACAGGAGGTGGTGATGGCCACTCACCTGGATAGCTTTAAAAGGGGCTTGGACAGATTGATGGAGGAGAAGTCGATCTATGGCTACCAATCTTGATCCTCCTTGATCTCAGATTGCAAATGCCTTAGCAGACCAGGTGCTCGGGAGCAGCAGCCACAGAAGGCCATTGGAGCCGCACATTCTCCACTGCTGCAGCCACTGCGCCTGGGTGAACTGCATTGGCCCCAGGTGGAGTAACGAGTCAGGTTCAAGGTCCCGGTGCTCATCGTCAAAGCCCTAAATGGTCTGAGACCGTCGTATCTGCGAGTGGAGAGGGTATTAGACCCACAAAGTGGCAACCTACTGGTGGTCCCTGGCCCCAAATTTGCCTCACTATCCTCCACCAGAACCAGGGTGTTTTCATGCAGATGTTCATGGAGATGTTCTGCCAAGCCTATGGCTGAGGATAGCAGGGGTGTTATATGCCGATGGGGCTCCCTTGTTCTCTTCTTTTACTTCTTTTCTTTCCCCCCACTTTTTATTTTTTGCTAGCTATTTAGATCTATTAGTTAGCTCCCTCTCTTACTGGGTGAGAGGCAGAGGCGGAGCGAGGGGAAACTGGGCCCAGGGCACGTGCGCACCCTGCGCCCCTGCCGCAGCGTTGCCTGCCCCCGAATGCCCTGGGACGCCCCCACCACGCCCTCACCATGCCCTCACCACGCCCCCACCATGCCCCTTCTCCACTGCTCTGCCTGGGGTGTCATGCCCCCCTGTCCCGTGGACGCTACTCCACTGGTGAGAGGGCACTGTGAGATCAAATTGGATATGAGGTATGCAGTTGTTTTTATTATACAAGTGCTTGTATGTGAATGGCTCGGAGCCTGTTTTAACAAGGGAGAGCAATCAACAAATCCAACAAACAAGCCGCACAAATTGCACGCCAGCCCTTCTGCCCAGTGGGTGCTGCTTGGCGTGCCCCTGGACTGCTCACTAATGAGACTTTATGTTCAAATGATTTCCTTTATTGCAAACAGCATCAGGATAAAGTATTTAGACTTCCATGGCCAAAACTGTGAGTTAGGCATGAAACAGCATCCATGATACCCTCACTCCATTCCCCCCTTCCATGTAGCTTGTTCCCTCCCCTGCCAGTTCCCAGGGGAGGGAACAGCTCCCCTCTGTTCTCACGTGAAGGTGGAGGCACAGTATATCCATACTCCCCAACACTTTGAAGTGCAGATGCCGGAGGCGTTGGTGGTGGTGGTGGTAGAATGGTGCCTGGGGCAACACCTGAAGGAGCAACCTGGTGTGGCAGAGCTGAGGGGTGTGGGGGGCGATTCTCCACCCCCACGTGATCTGCTGGTGTTTGCCTGGGGAAAGGTGACCCCACGTGTCCCCATGAGCACTGCGCCTCTGGCAGACAGCAATAGGCGGCGAATGTGTAAGTGAAACTAATGAGCAAGCAGGAGGCCGCCGTTCCAAACAAGGAATTGTACCTCCTGGTCGGGAGACATGACAGGATCAGGCCGGAACAAGGCCAGATGGCGACACTGCTGGGCCTGGCCCAGGCGAGCCCCCCTCCAGAGCAGAAGGGGTGCAGGAGCAGACCAAAATAGCCCCTGGAAGGGCATTCAATTCCGTTTGCTTGGGAGGGGCAAAATGTCAGGAGGCCTGTACTTAGGGGCTTTGCTTATGCGGCTCTCTCAATGCACAGGGGGGAGGTGGAGGAATGGGTTCAATGCATTTCTAACTGTCTTTCCACTGTTTCTGTAGAATGTGATGCAGTACCAGGTGGTGCTCAAGGTCACTGCCTGACCTTCTCATGTTATCTTCTTGATGGTAACTTTTAGGCACGCTTTCCCAGGCTGGGGGGTGCGAGCTGTTTTAATTACTGGCTTTAGCCAGGGAAGATCCAACACGAATAAAAACTACTGTTCTTCAACAAGAGTTTGCGTGTGTTTTTGGGATTCTGACATTAAGCCAGTACTGTGGGCACTCAGCTGTGGGCACTCAGCTGAAGGTGAAGTGGATGCCCACAGAAGGAGTGCCCAGCCACGCAAAGTTCAGTAATGTTGGCTGGTTCCTTTCAGGAGACTCACACCAGCAGCCCTGCAGGAAATCAGATGGCCCTACCCAGAACAACCCCTCCCCCGGAGCCCTCCCTCCCAGATCTCCAGGACAGAGCCAGCCGGGCATAACAGCAAGCCCCATTGAAGTCTATGGTAGGGAAAGTTAATTAATTTTTCCCACCATAGAACTTGCTGGAGAGCCTGGCAGATTCTATGCTCTGCAGTGACTCCATTGTACCCAGGGGGGAATTTCTGTGCAGGCTGCACATTTTTGAAGGTAGAGGCCCCAGACTTTCAAGGTGGCTCCAGGAGGCCCTCCTGGTAATAGCATCTAGTCTTGGTGAACTTTGCTTCTGATGGGTGTGGGTGTGGGTGTGTTGAGAGAGTTCTGAGAGAACTCAGCTAGTAGGCTTCATGTGTAGGAGTGGGGAAACAAAATAAGCCTTTTGGAGGCCCATAAAATTGAACCCCCAAGATATAAAACCCAGCCTCTCAGTAAACCAATACCTTGAGGACTCTGGTAAGGCAGCCTCTGAGCACACGTAAAGGGCAGAGCTTCCAAGTATCCTCCTGTGTGCGCATATTCTTCAGTGTGTAAGAGCAGTCTCAGCATGTGGGTGGGATTCCAGGCACAATCTGCTTCCCTGAACATAAAAGAAGCTTTACTGCAAAAGATTAACCGGCTGGCGCACAGATATGGGAAAGAGCCACTCATAGGAAGAGAGACAGATCTAAGGAAATAAAAGTAAAGCCATGTATCCAATTTAGTTGCTTCATGCTTGTTACCTTCAGGTGGGTCAAGCTCTTCCTCCCGCTGCATCCCAGCATGAAGGGTGAGTTTCCATCTGTCCCAGCAGAGCTGACCCTTGTTTATTTTTATTTTTATTTATTTATTTATTATTAATGTTATAGACCGCCCTCCCCCGGAGGGCTCAGGGTGGTTCACAACAAGGTTAAAACATACATCAAAACATAATTTAAATATTAATTAGATAAAAACAGAACCCATTTAAACATGTGGATGGCGTCTGGCTACCCCCCTCCCCCCCTTGTGCCCACGGGAAGAAGAAGAAGAAGAAGAAGAAGAAGAAGAAGAAGAGTTTGGATTTATACCCCCCCTTTCTCTCCTGCAGGAGACTCAAATGGGCTGACAATCTCCTTGCCCTTCCCCCCTCACAACTAACACCCTGTGAGGTGGGTGGGGCTGAGAGAGCTCCGAGAAGCTGTGACTAGCCCAAGGTCACCCAGCTGGCATGTGTGGGAGTGCCCAGGCTAATCTGAATTCCCCAGAGAAGCCTCCATAGCTCAGGCGGCAGAGCAGGGAATCAAACCCGGTTCCTCCAGATTAGATACACGAGCTCTTAACTTCCTATGCCACTGTTGTGGCCAGATGACATAGTAGATGTATTTTTAACCAGGCTGGCCAAACACCTGGCGGAACAGGTCCATCTTGCTGCAGGCCCCTCGCGGAAACTCATGTAGAGATCCCACTTAGGTAGAGAACCCTAGGAAACTTCCCGTTCCACCAGGTAGGAGACCCAGCAGCTGAAAAACCCTTCCCCTCTGATGAGAGGCCAGCCTGATCGATTTTTGGGCCCAGGGATCACACGCAGTAGGTCCTCCTCCGAGGAGGCGGAGGGGCCTACTGAAGAGACAATATGGGGAGGAGGCAGTCCCCTCAGGTATGCAGGTCGAGACGCTTGCGAAGCGGCACTTTGGAAGGTCAAAACCAACACTTTAAACATAATCCGGAACTCAATCGGCAGCCAGTGCAGATGGTGTAGGATTCTATTAAATCCGATCCCTGCTCGAACTGCCAGTAAGCAGCCTGGCTGCTGCATTCTGAATGAGTTTTAATTTCCGGATCATGGCCAAAGGCAAGCCCGCGTAGAGCGAGTTGCAGTAGTCTAACCTGGAGGTGACCGTTGCATGGATCACCATTGCTAGTTCTTCAGTCCTCATCTTCACCAGTGTGGTGCAGGGGTTAAGAGATAGTGGACCCCAATCTGGAGAACCAGGTTTGAACACTGGATCTTTGCAGGGCTGGGGACCATGGATCGGGGGTTTCCTTAGAGTGCAATTCTGTGCCAAACAGCCTGCAGACAATCTGGTTTCCAAACAAGCAGCGTGAAGAAGGCTGACTCCGCACGGGCTGCCTGCCCCATCTCACCTGCCCTAAAAATGGAGCACGTGCTGGACCCTCGTTTTCCCCCTCGCTTCCTATTGTTTTATTTAGCCATTCTATCCCTTCTGGTATTTCTTATTGCCTCGGCTGGACAGATCAAGGATGCTGCAAGCGGTTATTCCACCTGGACTGTTCCCACGGACGCAAGATTTGTTAATGCTTTTGTAGCAGCCCCAAATGCATAACAGCAGTGGTGGGATCCAAAAATTTTAGTAACAGGTTCCCATGGTGGTGGGATTCAAACAGTGGCGTAGTGCCAATGGGGCTGGGCGGGGCACGGGGGCGTGGCCGGGCATTCTGGGGGCGGGGCATTAATAATTTCTCTGTTACTGTAAAAAACTCTTACTGTAAAAAAAAGTTCCTAATTTCCAGCTGGTATCTTTCTGTCCATAATTTAAACTCATGATAGCAAGTCCTATCATCTGCTGCCAACAGAAACAACTTCTTCTCCTCTAATTGACTGCCTGTCAAATACTTAATACTTTCAAATACTTAATTTTGTTTCTAGAAATCAAAAGAAGGAGACTTTCCTTAAACAAGGAACTTTACCATATTTCTGAAACATGTTTTTAAAACAGCCCAACAGGGAGAATTATCCCGTTTTCTACCTTCGCTAGCCAGCCACATAGGAAACAACAGGACTTTATGATTTTTGGACCTAATGGAATTTCTAACGGAAAAGCAGACCCAATTAGTAACCCCCTCTCGGCACACACAAATAATTAGTAACCCACTCTCGGGAACTGGTGAGAACCTGCTGGATCCCACTTCTGCGTAACAGCATGCATCGTCATGAGAACAAGAGAGACTTGGCCCTGCTGGGGTGAATTTGGCCCCTTCGATTGCAGCCTTTTCACGTTTGCAATTAAAACAAGGTCTCGTTCAATGTTTGGGTAACGGCAAGAGGCATTTGGCCCATGGCTCACGCTACTTCGGGGAAGGGGCTGGAATGGCAGGAGTTGGACCAGCAGTCGCATCTGCTTGATTGGTAGAAAATAGTAGGCGAAGTTTCTCATGCCACGGAAGTCATAACTGAAGACTGGATCTTGCCTGCATCATCTTCTACGTTTGTTATCCAAGGCCTGTTGCATTGTTCATGGGAGGTTTCCTGTATGCTGTGATTCTGTTGCTTTTATATAGAATCATAAAGTTGGAAGAGACCCCCAGGGCCATCAAGTCCAACCCCTGCCATGCAGGAACACACAATCAAAGCACTCCTGACAGATGGCCATCCAGCCTCTCTTTAAAAACCTCCAGAGAAGGAGACTCCACCACACTCCGAGGCAGTGAATTCCACTGTCGAACAGCCCTGACTGTCAGGAAGTTTTTCTTGATGTTTAGGTGGAATCTCTTTTCCTTCACCTTGAACCCATGACTCCTGGTCCTAGTCTCTGGAGCTGCAGAAAACAAGCTTGCTCCCCCACCAACATGACATCCCTTCAAATATCTAAACATGGCTATCATGTCACCTCTTCACCAAACTAAACCTACCCTGCTCCCTAAGTCTCTCCTTGTATAGCATGGACTCCAGACCTTTTACCATTTTGGTTGCCCTCCTCTGGACCCATTCCAGCTTGTCAATATCCTTCTTGAATTGCAGTGCCCAGAACTGGACACAATATTCCACTTGAGAATAGATTGGAACTATTACATACCTTGATCTTGACACTGTACTGCTATTGATGCAGCCCAGAATTGCATTGGCTTTCTTGGCTGCTGCATCACACTGCTGACTCATGTTCAGTTTGTGGTCTACTAAGACTCCCAGATCCCTTTCGCATGTAGGGTTAAGAAGCCAGGTGTTCCCCATCCTGTATCTGTGAATTTCATTTTTTCTGCATTCATTTTTTCTGAAATGCACAGGTGTACAGGAGATAAAACCCGTAAAAATAACTCATAAGCAAACAATTAAAACTAATGTATGGTTGAAGGCTTTCACGGCCGGATTCAACTGGTTGCGGTGAGTTTTCCAGGCTGTGTTCCTAACGTTTCACCTGTATCTGTGGCTGGCACCTAAATACACCTCTGAATACACCTCTGAAGATGCCAACCACAAATGCAGGTGAAACGTTAGGAACAAGATCTATCAGACCACGGCCACACAGTCCAGAAAACCCATCACAACCTATTAAAACTAAATTAATTAAATACAACATCAACAAAACAGAAGAACCTAACATCAGATGGCAACCCGAAGAAACCTCCTATCCCCCTGTGAGGGGACCAGCACAGCACAAAGCAGTCAGTGTGATAGTATGAGGGAGAAATGGTGGGGGAGGCTGGCAGCCACCAGCCCCCCTCCCCGAAAAGCCCGGTGAAACAGCTCCCTTTTACAGGCCCTGTGGAACTGTCCATGGTCCTTACAGGCCTGGTGGAACTGTCCATGGTCTTGCAGGGCCCTGATGGCTGGAGGGAGGGCATTCCACCAGGCAGGGGCCTGGGCAGTAAAAGCCCTGGCGCGGGTAGTGACTAGTTGAGTCATTGAATGGCCGGGGACCACCAGCAAATTCTCTTCTGCAGAACACAGAGGCTGAGTAGGGACATACGGGGAGAGACAGTCCCTGAGGTAACCTTTGACAACGAGGTAACCGTTAAGAACATAAGAACATAAGAACAAGCCAGCTGGATCAGACCAGAGTCCATCTAGTCCAGCTCTCTGCTACTCGCAGTGGCCCACCAGGTGCCTTTGGGAGTTCACATGTAGGATGTGAAAGCAATGGCCTTCTGCGGCTGTTGCTCCCGGCACCTGGACTGTTAAGGCATTTGCAATCTCAGATCAAAGAGGATCAAGATTGGTAGCCATAAATTGACTTCTCCTCCATAAATCTGTCCAAGCCCCTTTTAAAGCTATCCAGGTTAGTGGCCATCACCACCTCCTGTGGCAGCATATTCCAAACACCAATCACACGTTGCGTGAAGAAGTGTTTCCTTTTATTAGTTCTAATTCTTCCCCCCAGCATTTTCAATGAATGCCCCCTGGTTCTAGTATTGTGAGAAAGAGAGAAAAATTTCTCTCTGTCAACATTTACTACCCCATGCATAATTTTATAGACTTCAATCATATCCCCCCTCAGACGTCTCCTCTCCAAACTAAAGAGTCCCAAACGCTGCAGCCTTTCCTCATAAGGAAGGTGCTCCAGTCCCTCAATCATCCTCGTTGCCCTTCTCTGCACTTTTTCTATCTCTTCAATATCCTTTTTGAGATGTGGTGACCAGAACTGAACACAGTACTCCAAGTGTGGTCGCACCACGGCTTTATATAAGGGCATGACAATCTTTGCAGTTTATTATCAATTCCTTTCCTGATTATCCCCAGCATAGAGTTTGCCTTTTTCACAGCTGCCATACATTGAGTTGACATTCCCATGGAACTATCAATTAAGATGCCCAAATCCCTTTCCTGGTCTGTGACTGATAGCACTGACCCCTGTAGCATGTATGTGAAGTTTGGATTTTTTGCCCCTATGTGCATCACTTTGCATTTTGCTACATTGAACTGCATTTGCCATTTCTTAGCCCACTCACCTAATTTATCAAGGTCGACTTGGAGCTCTTCGCAATCCTTTGTGGTGCTCACCACCCTACATAATTTGGTATCATCTGCAAACTTGGCCACCACGCTACCCACCCCTACTTCCAGGTCATTTATGAATAGGTTAAAGAGCTCTGGTCCCCAAACGAATCCTTGGGGGACACCACACCTTACATATCTCCATTGTGAGAACTTCCCATTTTCACCCACGCTGTGTTTCCTATTTCTCAACGAGTTTTTAACCCATAGGTCAGGAGGACTTCCCCTCTTATTCCTTCATTGCTGAGTTTTCTCAATAGTCTCTGGTGAGGAACTTTGTCAAAAGCCTTTTGGAAATCCAAGTAGACAATGTCCACTGGTTCCCCCTTATCCACATGCCTATTTACATCCTCAAAGAACTCTAGTAAGTTTGTAAGACAGGATTTGCCTCTGCAAAAGCCATGCTGACTCCTTCTCAGCAGGTTTTGCTTTTGTACATGTTTTATAATTTTATCTTTAATGACAGATTCTACTAATTTACCAGGAACAGATGTCAAACTGACTGGCCTGTAATTTCCCGAGGTCCCCTAGATCCTTTCTTAAAGATTGGTGTGACATTGGCCATCTTCCAGTCTTCAGGGATGGAGCCTGATTTCAAGGATAAGTTGCATATTAAAGTAAGAACATCAGCAATTTCATGCTTGAGCTCTTTAAGAACTCTTGGGTGAATGCAATCTGGGCCAGGGGATTTGGTAGCATTTAGTTTATCAATGGCTGCCAGAACTTCTTCCTTGTCTACCACTATCTTAGTGAGTTCCTCAGTTACGCCTCCTAAGAAGCTTGGTTCAGGTGCAGGAATTTTCCTCACCTCCTCTTGGGTGAAGACAGATGCAAAGAATTCATTCAGCTTTTCTGCAATCTCCCTGTCATCTTTTAGCACACCCTTTGTTCCTTTGTCATCTAACGGGCCTACCGCTTCCCTTGCTGGCTTCCTGCTTTTGATGTACTTGAAGAACTGTTTGTTGCTGGTTTTGATGTTCACAGCCATGCGTTCCTCATAATCCTTTTTGCCTCCCTTACAGCTAACTTGCTTCTCTTTTGCCACCATTTGTGTTCTCTGGTATTCTTTATCAGTTAAGTTGGACTTCCATTTTCTAAAAGACATCTTTTTTTCCCTAATAATTTCCTCAACGTCCCTTGTTAACCATGGTGGCTTTCTTTTGGACTGGGCGCTGCCTTTCCTAACCTGTGGAACACATTCCAGCTGAGCTTTTAAGACTGTGTTTTTAAATAACCTCCAAGCATCTTGGACATTTTTGACTCTCTTGATTTTCCCTTTCAGCTTCCTGCGCACTATCCCCCTCATCTTTGAGAAATTTCCCTTTCTGAAGGCGAATGTAACTACATTAGTAGTTGTCACTTGTTCGCATGCAGAGATACTGAATCTGAAAGCATTGTGGTCGCTGTTCCCTATCGGCTCAACAACACTGACTTCCCGCACCAGGTCCTGGGTCCCACATAGAATTAGATCTAGGATCACCTCTCCCCTGGTTGGTTCTACAACCATCTGCTCTAAGCCACAGTCATTTAGCATATCTGTTGGTCCCCTGCCTCGGATTTGCTTTTATCAGGAGAGGCCTGACTTCTTGTGAAGTCTCCCTAGCCTAGCCTGATCCCTTCTAGGCCCTGGGTTGGGAAGTACTTGGAAATGTGGGGACAGACCCTCAGTAGATGGGGGATGGGAAGAGGAGGGGCCTCTGTCGAATATAATGCCATAAGGAGCAGCAGTGGCATAGTGGCTAAGAGCAGGTGCACTCTGATCTGGAGGAACCGGGTTTGATTCCCAGCTCTGCCGCCTGAGCTGTGGAGGCTTATCTGGGGAATTCAGATTAGCCTGTGCACTCCCACATGCGCCAGCTGGGTGACCTTGGGCTAGTCACAGCTTCTCGGAGCTCTCTCAGCCCCACCTCCCTCACAGGGTGTTTGTTGTGAGGGGGGAAGGGCAAGGAGATTGTCAGCCCCTTTGAGTCTCCCGCAGGAGAGAAAGGGGGGATAGAAATCCAAACTCTTCTTCTTCTTCTAAACTCCACCCTCCAAAGCAGTCATTCTCCACACAGAAAGTCATCTCTCTTGTCTGGAGGTCAGTTGTAATTTTGGGGGATCTCCAGGCCTCCCCTGGACATTGGCAACACTCTTCTGGAGATTCCCTTTTATAGGCCCTTTCGGAACAAAACGCTTCGTGGGCAGGAACGGCAAATCATCGTGGCTGGATTGGAGGTTTGAGCATAGTGCAGAGAACAAAACTTATGCCTGTAGGACCGCCGGAGATTTACAGCACTCTGGCATTTCTTCTCTCCCTCAGTGTTAGCGGCGCTATTTTTTTTGTATTTATGAACATGACCTTCAATTCTGAACTCTTGGAATGGTTTGATCAATTAGACTCTTCTGCCACAAAAAAAGCAGGCTTCACTCTTTAAAGATGATTCAGGGAGCCTCTGGAAATGCCTCCCCGGCCTGGGGGCAGAATGTCTTTCTGCTTTGATTCTCTGCACTGGGGCCAGTCCTCTGTGAGGTCCACAGAAGCAGGCGGGCGAGTCTCCCATGGAGGGAGCCCAGCTCCTGCATTGGAGCCCCGGGTCTTCCTTGGTCATGCAATCCAAGCAGGGTCCCCCAAGTTTTCCTTTCCAAATTCGATCACTATTCAAACAGAAATGACCGGAGTGCACTCAGTTTTCACAAACAGGAGCAGCAGTGGCGTAGGAGGTTAAGAGCTCATGTATCTAATCTGGAGGAACCGAGTTTGATTCCCAGCTCTGCCACCTGAACTGTGGAGGCTTATCTGGGGAATTCACTCCCTCACATGCCAGTTGGGTGACCTTGGGCTAGTCACAGCTTCTCGGAGCTCTCTCAGCCCCACCCACCTCACAGGGTGTTTGTTGTGAGGGGGGAAGGGCAAGGAGATTGTAAGCCCCTTTGAGTTTCCTGCAGGAGAGAAAGGGGGATATAAATCCAAACTCTTCTTCTTCTTCTTCAAACCCTGCATTCACTCAAGTTCAGGTAGTGCAGGTATTTTTATGCATAAAAAGCTCCTTGGAAAAGGGGACAACATTGTATTGTACTGTACAGTATTATTAGATTTGTATATCGCTCTCCCCCAAAGGGCTCAGGGCAGTGAAAACAACAGCATAACAGCAAACATCAGTAATCATAATATCAAGCAACAAAACATCAAAAAACATAGCATCTATAAGCATAGGATCAATAAACATAGCATTATAAACATAGCATTGTAAACAGCAAGAACATCAATAATCATAACATCCTAAGCTATAAGGAAACAATAATCAAAGCAGCATACATAATTGATCAATCGATCGATCGATTGATTAGATTTGTATACTGCCCTCCCCCGAAGGAGGATAGACATAGATAGACATAATAAGCATAGATGGCGACTTTCCCCTTCTGTAGCTAAAGACTACAGAAAACACAATGACCCAAGACTCACCCCCAACCAATCTACAGCCCCGTAAGTACAACAAGCCTAGTCTAGTGACTAATCTAAAAAAATACAGCATCATATCACTAAACTAAACCTAACACAAATCTAGCTATGCCTAACACTAGCTCCATAGAATTTACAATCATTTGAGAATCATTTGATGTGGGAAAGTCATGGGCAGTGAAAGGGAAAAGCGCTCAGCTCTGCTCTCAACTCACCCCTCCCAAAGGAGATTCTCATTACTGTGGGGGGGGGGGAGGCATCACCAGGTTCTGTATTGCGTAAAAGGTTGTCTGGTCCCTCTAGGCCACCGAGGGGGGGGGGGATGGGGGAACAGGGTTGCCAGAGTCAGGACCGGAAATCCCTGGAGACCTGGGGGTGGAACTTGAGGAAGTTGGGTTTTGGGGAAAACAGTGACCCTCAATGGAGTCTATAACGATATAGGCCTATTCCACCCAAGACACTGAAAATGTTTGCCAAATGTTTGCCAAATGCTTTCAGTCCCCCTCCACTCAGAGCTGCCTGGAGAATAGGGTGGCCGTGCAAAGGGACATTTTCTTTTTGTTTGAATCTGTTTCACTTCCAGTAGCAGGAAGAGCCCCCCGGCCTTGCATGTGACCCCAAGGTCCTGCTCTTCTTCCTACACAGTGGTTTAACCACTCCAAGCCCATCCAACCCTCCCTGTGGATTCCTTGAGAAGGGAAGATGATTCTGCCACTCCCTGCACAGTTCCTTCCTGCTGGAGCTGGTGGCAGAGCCGAGAGGAAGGGAGAGCATAGATTAGAATAATAGAATCATAGAGTTGGAAGAGACCCCCAGGGCCATCCAGTCCAACCCCCTCCAATGCAGGAACACACAATCAAAGCGCTCCTGACACATCCAGCCTCTCTTTAAAAACCTCCAAAGAAGACCCTGATGGGAAGTTCTTCCTAATGTGGAATCTCTTTTCCTTCACCTTGAACCCATTACTCTTGGTCCTAATCTCTCTAATCTGGAGTCCTAGTCACTCTAATCTGGAGAACCGGGTTTGATTCCCCACTCTGCCACTCGAGGTGTGGAGACTTATCTGGTGAACCAGATTAGCTTGTGCATTCCAACACATGCCAGCTGGGTGACCTTGTACTAGTCACCGTTCTTCTGAGTTCTCTCAGCCCCACCCACCTCACAGGGTGTTGGTTGTGGGGGTGGAAGGGAAAGGAGTTTGTAAGCCCCTTTGAGTCTCCTTACAGGAGAGAAAGGGGGAATATACATCCAACTCTTCTTCTTCTTCTTCCTCTGGAGCAGCAGAAAAGAAGCTTGCTCCCTCACCAACATGACATCCCTTCAGATATCTAAACATGGCTATCAAGTCACCTCTTAACCTTCTCTTCACCAAACTAAACATATCCAGCTCCCCAAGTCTCTCCTCTTAGGGCATGGATTCCAGACCTTTTACCATTTTGGTTGCCTTCCTATGGACCCATTAAGAACATAAGAACAAGCCAGCTGGATCAGACTAGAGTCCATCTAGTGCAGCTCTCTGCTACTCGCAGTGGCCCACCAGGTGCCTTTGGGAGCTCACGTGCAGGATGGGAAAGCAATGGCCTTAAGAACATAAGGAAGAGCCTGCTGGATCAGACCAGAGTCCATCTAGTCCAGCTCTCTGCTACTCGCAGTGGCCCACCAGGTGCCTTTGGGAGCTCACAGGCAGGAGGTGAAAGCAATGTCAATGTCCTTCTTGAACTGTGGTGCCCAAAACTGTACACAGTATTCCAGGTGAGGTCTAGCCAATGCAAAATAGAGATGGGATCCACAAGCATCCAAGTTCCTTTTGCTCCTGTGGGCTTCTCTGCTCCTCCTTTGCTGCTGTCTCTTGGGCTGAGGATGAAATCTTTCCCATTGCTTAGTACCTGCTGCATTAACTGGAGATGCTGGGGCTGGAACCGGAGACGGAGGTGGCAGGATTAACAACCCGCAACTCATGCACTGCAGTGGATCCTTCAAACTACACACCCAGATGGGCACAAGTAAGCAGAGTGAGTAAGCCAACAGCTGCTTTTCTCTTCTTCCAACATCTTTCACTTCAACCTTTCCCCCTTGGTTACAAGCCAGTCACTGCCACCGGCTATTCAGTCTGGACGTGGACATCATTTCTGCACTCAGTTTTGACTGAGAATGTGCCCCTGCCTTTCGGTGTTTTCCCTGGTATCCTCTTCCCCCCCCCCCCCAGGCTTAATATATTTTTTGGCACACCTTCAATGGTTGGTCTGATTTCCAGACCAACTCCAGTGTGAACTCCAGTGTGAACATTGCGAGGGCTGATTTTGTAGGACTCCTGTCAAAAGTTGGCTCGTGCCTTCTGCAGGCAAAGAAGCCGTTCCTTTTCTAAAATAAAATCGGGATTGTCCTTTTGTAAATTCACAACTGTGGCAAAACGTTTGAGGAGATGGAAAAATGAAAAGCAGTAACTTTGGAGTCCCATTTCCCCAACCCCAGCTCCAAGAGGAAATTGATAATTATGCAGCCTCTTTCGGCAGCCTTCGGGCAATCATTGAAGGTGCCAGATCTGAGGGACATCGGCCAGCCCTGCACGACGCCCACCCCACCTATGGCGTCTGTGTTCATGGTGGCAAAGGGCATCCTAGGGGGTGGGCAGGTCCTGTCCCCCAGCCTGCTGTTTCCCTCTCTCGCTTTATTGGGGATGGGTCTAATGCAGACTCTTCCCTCCTTTCTTTGCTGCCTTCTCACCATGGCAGAAGATGAGAACGGTGGACTTGCATTTGCATTTCTTTACTCTTTTCTCCCCATAGGTCGAATCTCCACTACCATCTTAGCCAGGTTTCAGAACACAAACTAACCAGGTTTGAGGGACGACCTCCCCATGGCTTGCGTGGCAGATTCAGTTTCTGGCGCTCGTTCTCCCCGTTAATCTGCGTTCCGGCAGGACCTGGTTGCAAGTGGCACAGACCCCATTGACACGGTTCAGAGCTGATCCGAGGGGAGGGATGAGGGTTGAAACCCTGACTCATTTCCCGCCCTGGAGTGTGACACAGAATTCGGGCAACCAATCAGCGCTGCGATGCGCGTGCAGCCTTTCCTTGGTTTTGTTTCCGCTTTTGCAGTCGGCCAGCAGAAGGGGACACAAACGTTAAACAAACGTGTAACTTTGAATTGTTACGTAGGTAACAATTAAACAGTTAAACGTTAAACTTTTACATGCTGGTTTTTTTAATCACGCCCCTACAATGTACGTTTCCGCAGTGGGGAAAGGTCCCGCCCCATCAAGGCATGCCAGCCAATCAGGGGGGACTGGCGAAGCGAGCTCGCCTGGCAGTGGGGATTGCTAAGAGTTCTGCCACCGGGTGTGTCTGCTGTGTGCTCGCTGCGGTGGGGAGGGAGAAACTCCGAGGAAGAGGACACGGTTTCACCACGAACAGGTTTGGATCTGCGTGCAAATTTCAAGTGGGGATTCGACCATAGTTGCAACACAAACTGAGTTTCCCCCTCCTCCATTTTCTTACAGCAGCCACTCTGTGAGGTGGGCCAGCCTGAGAAATTGTGATCGGTCCAAGGTCACCGTGCACGGCAGAAGCGGGGATTCAAACCTGGGTCACTCAGGGTCCCAGTCTGCCACAGCTGCTTCCTGCCTTGCCCTGATGTGTGTGTGTGTGTGTGTGTGTGTGTTGGGGGGGGGTGTTGAGCAGTGCAAGAGGGGAGGATAAGGAGGGATTTAATTTTCTGTTTTAATTATTAAGCATCACACAAATGCAGATCAAAGCAAACATGGGGGGGGGGAAGAGAATTCCTTTTTTCAAAAGAGGAAAAAATCTTGCCTGGCCCTGGGATGGGGTCTTCCTTCCTAGCTGCCAGTAACATCAGCCGTTACTCTTGGAAGGGGTATCCCTGCCAGCCAGCCGGGCCCTCAGAGGGATCCCTGTTCCAAACAGATGGCATTAAAAGCAGGAACACAAAGGAGGAGCGCAGAGAACCCCCCCCCTCAGTTTTGTTTTTGCCTGACTTTGCTGTGAATGCACACAATCCTCCCCACAGGTTGTCTGTTTGAGCAAGCTGTGCCGAGTGCGTGTGTGTGGGGTGGAGGATTTATGACACTTTGATGAGAAGGGAAAGTGTGGGTAGAACTCTCTGGGTTGCTAAATTGCAGGCTATTATTAGAAAAGCAGGAAGATGCAGCCACTCCATCTGAGTTGGAGAGGAGGGGAAGTTGGCTCAGTCAAGAGCAGGGCTGGAAAGAACTTCTGTTTCTGGCCTGCAATTCTGGCTCTCTCAGGTGGCTCAAGGCAGGACACGGGAGGTGCCCCATCATCGTCCACTTGTAGGCTCAGTTTCATCCTTGATCAAGGGGGGAGAACCACCTGGGGATGCTGCTGTGGTTTGCTGTGGGAGGTTCAATGTGGGCACCTGGAAGAAGATGTGTGTGAGTGCCACAAATACATCCCTGCAAACGTGTAGGTATTGGGGTCAGGGAGCTGAGACTGGCAGAGAGCATCCCTTGAGCATCCCTGGTAGGAAATCCAGGTTTGCCTTTTATAAGGTATGAGTAAGTCTATGTGACTTCCCTCCCAGAGTTTCTGTTCTCATCAGCTTGTGTCCATCACTTTGCAAAGATGTGTGTGTGTAAGAACATAAGAACAAGCCAGCTGGATCAGACCAGAGTCCATCTAGTCCAGCACTCTGCTACTCGCAGTGGCCCACCAGGTGCCTTTGGGAGCTCACGTGCAGGAGGTGAAAGCAAGGGCCTTCTGCGGCTGCTGCTGCTCCCGAGCACCTGGTCTGTTAAGGTATTTGCAGTCTCAGATCAAGGAGGATCAAGATTGGAAGCCATAGATTGACTTCTCCTCCATAAATCTGTCCAAGCCCCTTTTAAAGCTCTCCTCCTGTGGCAGCCTATGTGTGTGTTAAGTGCTGTCAAGGCCATTCCAACCAACAGCAACCCTATGAATTAATGACCTCCAAAACGTCCTATCGTTAACAGCCTTGCTCAGGGCTTGCAAACAGAGGACCTTTCCGTGCAAATCACCAAAAACGTTTTCAATCCCCCCACTTTACCATGATTTCTCTTTTTGGAGGGCTTTTTTCAAAGCGAAATCTTTAACAGTGTGTGTTTCTGAGGGCTTGTGTGTTTGTTCTTTGAGGGCTTGGGAAAGTTTTTGTTTGTGTGGGTTTTTTTCTTGGTTTTCTTGTTCTGGCTGTGGGCTTGCCTCAGGCTTTTGAGAGGTGGGGCTGGCTGTTTAAGTGCCAATCAGCTCTATTGCTCACTCTCTGAAAGCAGCAGCACACACTGTAATTTCTTCAGTAGCAGTGGAGAGGAAGAGTAGGACAGAAAGCACTAGCTGAGCTCTAGTTTTCTTTTTGGAGGGCTTGTCTCAAAGTAAATCTTTAACAATGTTTCTGAGGGCTTGTATATTTGTTCTTTGAGGGCTTGGGAAGGTTTTTGTTTGTGTGTGTCAGCCTCTCAGTGACATCATAGATTTTTGCCCCAGGGTGACAGCATACCTCTTGTGACATCTTGTCAGGTTTGCAAATCGCTGTTCCTGTTCCCCTCAGCAGGGAGTCCCCAACCACAACTACACGTCTCCTCTGAGGTTTTGCAGGGGCCATTCTATGGGCTGAACTTTCTATCACTTGCACATGTATATATGTGACCAGCCTGCTATATGTAACCACTGCCTTCTTTGCATTCTTTCCTTGATCTTTCCTTTATGGCTTCACACGCTTTGTAGGAAACTAGGCTTCCCTTGGCACCTCTGTCCCATGAGAAAAGAAATCACATCCATTATCACATAGGGAAAGGAAGTCAGGTGGCACCTCCATTATTTACTGTCGATCTTGGGGCCGTCTCGGCTCCGAAGACTGTATTCGGGAATTCTTGGGAAATCGAGAGGGGGGCTTTCAGCAGGGGATAAAGGAAACCAAAAATGCCAGCTTTACTAGAACTAACTTTCGCCAAGTTTAGTGCTTGTATGCCTCATCAATAAACGCTACTGACTGATACTTATTGTCCACTTATTGGCTTAAGGTTATTATCCACTTATTGTCCACTTATTGGCTTATTGTCCACTTATTGGCTTAAGGTTATTGTCCAACTATTGTCCACTTATTGTCCACTTATTGGCTTATTGTCCACTTATTAGGTTAAGGTTCCACAACCTAACATTCTGAGAGAACAGAGACGGGCCCAAGGTCACCCAGCAGGCTTCATGTGAAGGAGTTGGGAAACAAATCTAGTTCACTGGATAAGAGTCTGCCACTCATATGGAAGAGCGGGGAATCGAACCCAGTTCTCCAGATTAGAGTCCACCACTCTTACCCAGCCCACCACACTGGCTGCCTTAACCACAATGCACAGCTGGTAAATGGTAAGTCAAGAGACAAGGAACAAGGTTGGCCAACCTCCCCGCCAAAAAAAAAAACCTTGCCACACAACAGGGATAGCACATGAAAGTGTTAATACCAACAATGACTACAGTGCATATATGCAATATTCACAAAAGAACATAATCAAGAATGAAATCATTCCATGAGTCCATACGGTTCTCCCAACCGTAATTCTATAAATATTTCATTCACTGTGAATTACAGTCGGGAGAACCGTATGGACTCATGGAATGATTTCATTCTTGATTATGTTCTTTTGTGAATATTGCATATATGCACTGTAGTCATTGTTGGTATTAACACTTCCGTGTGCTATCCCTGTTGTGTGGCAAGTTTTGTTGGGGGGGGGGGGGTTGGCCAACCTTGTTCCTTATCTCTTTATTTAGTCTTGCCCTCATTCTTCCTTTCCAAATGGTAAGTCAAGCCAGCCCTGGATGCGGAATGGAAAAGCTAAAATAAAGCAAATAGGTTAACACAATGAGAAATATTAATCTTGGGAAGGGAACCAGGAAGGGGAAGAAGAAATCCCACTCGCCCTGTCTGGAGGAAAGTCACAGTGGTTTTATGCTTGTGACGGTGAAACATAGAAGGTGATTCTTGGAGGGGAACCAGGTACAAAAATGCTAGAGCTGCCCTTCTTGTGCTCCTGGATTTACCCGAGTGCCAACGGAGAAAGTCTGCAATTAGCCTGCATTGAGAGATTCCCTCCCGCATCTAATTAGAGGACCTGAACAAGATGCTTTCCAAAAGACTTGCCTCAGTAAACCGTTTAGCAGCACAGAGGTCTGCAGGATTTATCTGTTAAAGGATGATTGTGAAATTTAATTCTGATAGCGCAAAAGAGGAAGAAGGTGAGCCGGGTTCTTTGAACTGTAACCAGCAAATCGGACAGAAAGCCTGTGGAGACTTTTATCTCTTATTGAGGAAAGAAACTGTTCTCTTCATTAAGCAAGGCAGAAAACAAGCAAATAAAAATTAACTCTACGGTGACTGTGAGCTCTTGGCATTGCTTTGTCAGACTGTAACAAATAGTAGTTTTCAAAAGCAAACAGGTTTCAGCCATTTGTTTCATTCTTTTTAGGGATTCTTTTTAGGGAAAATCCCAAATTATACACCTAGAAATCTCACCTTGTCTTATTCTGAGACCTTCACCCAGATAAATCTGATCTTCTGTCACTGGAGTACACAGTAGTATCATAATCATGTGATTATTATCTAGATAACTGATCAGGTCATAACTAAATATGAGATAATCAAGTATAAATAAATGACTCCACATGTGATTATGAATTATATCTCACATAGCAAAATAAAAAGGCCAATCACAACTCTTCAGCTCTGTTAAAAAGCAATTGATCTAATTTTTCTGCGTCTGTTTCAAATAACTGTCCAAGATGAAAGCAAACATAGTTAACTGACGGTTGAAAAGTGTTTGAATTCTGGGTTAGCTTGCAAACTCAGCAAGAATAAGTTACTGATGTCATAGCTACCACTACAAGTCCCTTCTGGTGCACAGCCAGGATCTGTGTTGGCATTTGTTCTGTTCCCGGAGCAAACTCAATTCAGTTGTTTTGCACTTGGCTAGAATGGCTGCTTGTGCCGCTTCTGAGATCACCCGGTCTCCTCTACTTGGACTCTGTTTCCTTGCAGTTCTGTTGAAACTTGGTTGCTCAGATACTATGGACCTCTAACACCTTATACGTCTGAGATATTGCTGTCTCCAGCCTTCCTCAGGCACCTGAAAACTAAAACAGACTGTAAAACAGGAACTGCTAACTAATGAGAATGCTATAGTGCAGTGATGGCAAACCTATGGCACAGGGGCCAGAGGTGGCACTCAGAGTCCTCTCTGTGGGCACGCACAGAGTTCATCGTGTGTGTGGGGGAAATCAGCCACCCCCCCACATCTAGGCTGGCCTGGGCCGCTGGGCTCGATTATTAGCATTAAACCTAAGACCTAGTTTTGGGGAAGCAGCGTAGGTAACCCTGTTAAGCGCTGTTAAACCCCACTGATTTTCATGCAAAGAACTAAAACACAATCCTTTACCTGGGAGTAAGCTCAGTTGCTGGCAATGGACTTTCTTCTGAGCAAACCCTCCTAGGGTTGTGATTCACCCGTTGGAAGAGTTGCACAGTTGCTTCAAAGCAAAGCCAACAACTACCACCAAGCTTACTCCCGAGCAACGCACGCCTCGGAGCCAACCATTTTTCCAAAACTAAAACCTCAGTATTCAGGTTAAATGGCCGTGTTGGCACTTTGTGATAAATAAGTGGGTTTTGGGTTGCAGTTTGGGCACTCGGTCTCAAAAAGGTTCGCCATCACTGCTATAGTGCCTCTAGATGGCTTCTTAAAGGGACAATGTCTAACTAAGGTTCCCTCCCACAGAATACTGTACAAAAGGCAAACACATCCATTCTAACTAAGGGTACAACTAAGGCTTAAGTAAGGAAAACAGTGAGGGTGTCTCTGCGGGCATGACAGCATTGAAGCCAAACTCTGGAACCTAGCTGCCCACTGGTGAATTTGGGCTGTGCTCTGATTGGAGTGTCCTCGGATCTGGGAGCCTATAGGTGCAAATTTGGAATCCAAGCTGCGATAGGATAGTGTAACCAACCTACGTTTTAAGGGGAACTTGGATGTACATAGGAAAAGTACACAGAATAGGCAAGAATATAGATATGGATCTGCTGATGGTTGTCAGGAGATGGGCACGTAGCCCTTCCAGCGTTGGGTCATCCAGGAATTCCATCCAGGCAAAGAAAATTTCAATAGCATTGATTATTTATTCTGAAAACTGGAACACAGTTTATGGCCAGAAAGACGTGCGAAACAGTGAAGGTTCAAAGGACCCCTTTTCGATTTGTTTTTGGTGCATCTAAAAAAATCAGGCTACAGTCTGTGGGGACCACTTCTTATCCATTCTTGCTTTGGTCAACCTTTTAAGAGCCAGCGTGGTGCAGTGGTTAAGAGCAGGTGGATTCTAATCTGGAGAACCGGGTTTGGTTCCCCACTCCTCCACCTGAGTGGCTGAGGCTTATCTGGGGAACCAGATGTGTTTCTGCGCTCCTACATTCCTGCTGGGGGACCTTGGGCTAGTCACAGCTCTCTCAGGACTCTCTCAGACCCACTGACCTCACAAGGTGCCTGTTGTGGGGAGAGGAAGGGAAAGGAGCTTGCAAGTCACCTTGAGTCTCCTTACAGGAGAGAAAGGGGGGGTATAAATCCTCCTCCTGCTCCTCTAATATGTTTGTGGTGGAACAGGCCTGCATGACTTACTGACTCTATTCCACTGAGCCCCCTCCCTGGGGTTCCCTTCTCCTCCTGGAGGCAGGGGCTACTCTCCCGAGTCTAGGGTAACTGCTGCCACCAGGCACCACCTGACCTTTGTAGGAATTTCCCACTGGGGAATCATAGAATCATACAGTTGGAAGAGACACCAAGAGATCCCCTTGCTGCCTCGTCCACCTTCTGGACCAAACTACACCATTACATGCAAAAAAGGAAGGTGACCCCGCAGATTAACCTATTAGCAGCTCACCAAACAACCAAGGAAATGCAGCTATCTTACTCCTGCAAGGACTTACTGAAAGAATCAGTAGGAATGCCAAATATTCGAATAGTTATCATGCAGTGGTGGCAAACCTATGGCACTCCAGATGTTCATGGACTACAATTCCCATCAGCCCCTACCAGCATGGCCAATTGTAGTCCAGATGTTCATGGACTACAATGTAATTGTAGTTCATGGACTACAATGGAATTGTAGTCCAGATGTTCATGGACTACAATTCCTATCAGCCCCTACCAGCATGGCCAATTGTAGTCTAGATGTTCATGGACTACAATGGAATTGTAGTCTAGATGTTCATGGACTACAATTCCCATCAGCCCCTACCAGCATGGCCAATTGTAGTCCAGATGTTCAATTGTAGTCCAGATGTTCAAAACTACAATGGAATTGTAGTTCATGGACTACAATGGAATTGTAGTCTAGATGTTCATGGACTACAATTCCCATCAGCCCCTACCTGCATGGCCAATTAACCATGCTGGCAGGGGCTGGTGGGAATTGTAGTCCATGAACATCTGGAGTGCCACAGGTTCGCCACCACGGGCAAGAGGGCAGATGCTGGAAGGGAGAGGCAGGGCCTGTGATATTCAGCCCCCCCTCCCCTGCCACCTGAGAGAGGGAGGGGCAGCCTCAGACTCTATAGATTTGTAGCTTCCCTTCTCCTCTGCAGTGGCTGGCTCTCCCGCTGGGACGGGTTATTCACATCTCAGCTGCCCGTTAAGAACAAAATCTCATTCTTTTGTGCTGGCTTATCTTTTTGGAAAGGTGGTAGTCGGAGGGGGGCGGGGGAAGGGATGTTATTCCATTATGATTTAAGAACCATTTTAAATCAGCCCAAGGGAGTCTGTGACTTTGTGGTACACAATATAATGTCTAGTAAAACTCCAAATTACTGGTTGCCAAGAAAGCGGCACAGAGCTCGCATATGGCATCTGCTTATCGGTGATAAACAGCAATAAAATTAACCATGGAAATCAATTTAGCATATAAATAGGCTAGTCGCTGCAGCTGCATGAAGGGAGCTCTGAGTGCGATTGCCAGCTCAGGGTTTGGAAATGGCTGGAGATTTTGGAGGCGGAGATTGAGGAGGGCGGGGCTTTTTGAGGGGAGGAGCCTCGACGGCGTATAAGACCATAGAGTCCACCCTCCAATGAAGCCATTTTCTCTAGGGGGGAATTGATCTCTGTCACCAGTTGTAATCCAGGGTCCAGTTTGGTACCCTTTTCTCTCAATGATGGGTGCATTTCCGAGGCCCAGGGGGAAAACGTCTCTGCCCTATAGCATCTTGAGCGCCCCCAAGGGAGCAGCTCTGCCTTTGAGCAAATACAGCTGATCTCCAGGCTACTGAGAGCAGACATCCTGCCGAAAAATGGCTGCTGTGGAGGGCAACTTTATGGCATCCCAACCCTGCTTTATGGCAGTCCCTCCCCTTCCCAGGCATCCCCAGGAATTTGCCAACCTAGACTTGGCAACCCAAGCTGCATCCCAAGGGCCGACCATCCCTTTTGCCCACAAAGCACATAAGAGTCTCCTTTTTTTCACACCCAACCAGCGTGGTGTGGTGGTTAAGAGCAGGTGGATTCTAATCTGAAGAACCGCGTTTGATTCCCCACTCCTCCACCTGACTGGCAGAGGCTTATCTGGTAAACCAGGTGTGGTGCTGCACTCCTACATTGCTGCTGGGGGACCTTGGGCTAGTCACAGTCCTTCAGAACTCTCTCAGCCCCATGGACCTCACCAGGTGCCTGTTGTGGGGAGAGGAAGGGAAAGGAGTTTGTCAGCCACATTGAGTCTCCTTACAGGAGAGAAAGGTGGGGTATACATCCACACTCTTCCTCTTCCTCTTCCTCTTCCTCTTCCTCTTCCTCTTCCTCTTCCTCTTCCTCCTCCTCCTCCTCCTCCTCTTAATTGTGCCAAAGTTCTAGGATAATTCTAAGCCCAGCCATTTCCGCTTCCATGTGTCATTTTATTTCTGTGACAAGGTTTAGAATTTAGGGCCAGAGGTGGGATCCAGCAGGTTCTCACAGGTTCCCGAGAGTAGGTTACTCATTATTTGTGTGTGCCGAGAGGGGGTGACTAATTGGTGATTTTGCCACGTGATTTTTGCCTTAGTTACGCCCCTCCTCTCAGCAGTAGCACGCAGAACCTAAAGCAGTCTAGCAGGAGGTGCACCAGCGTGCGTGGCAGCCTGCTCCTGCGTGCATTCATTTCCCGCCCAAGGACGGGCGCAGTGGCTGCATCCTTGCCACAGCCCCGCCCAGGAATGTCCCGCCCCCGGAATGCCTGCCCATGCCCTCATTGTGCCCCGCCCAGCCCCATTGGCCACAGTTTGAATCCCACCACCAGGGGAACCTGTTACTAAAATTTTTGGATCCTACCACTGTTTAGGGCCCCGGGAGCAAAACGTTCCAGAACAGGAGCAGTTAACAAAATGGGAAAATTTGCAAATTCATCCCCTGCCCAAGTTAGAGCAAGACCGGATGAACTGCTAGTTTCTTTACAGGCCTCAACTGGAGAAACCCAGTGATTGGAGCAGCAGCAAGAGCCACCAAAGAGTGGGCAGGGGACAAAGCAGCCACCTGGCCCTGCTTTAGGTGGACGTTTTGGACGTGCTGTTTGCATCGTGTTGCTGGGAGCCATCTGTTTGGAGCTGCCTTTCCGGAGGGCACCGCAGATCCTCTCTGCAAACAGGGCTGTCTTCATAGTACTCGAAGCAATTCATTTTTCCTTTGAATGTTTGCTTTTCGAACCAATTTCAAAATTGCTTGACAACTTGGAGGGCTGCCAGGTCGTTTTGGGCCACCAAGGGGAACTTCGGGGGGGGGGGGCTGGAACCTGGAGGGGCTGCAATGTCACATGTACCACCATCTAGGGTTGCCAAGCTCCAGGTGAGGCCTTGAGATCTGGAATTACAACTGACCTCCAGACTATAGAGATCAGTTTCCCTGGATAAAATTGTAAGGTTGCTATTCAACCTGGGATGGATTCTTTCTGAAGAGGTTGGCGAAAAGCCCAGACTGGGGAATGTTTCTGTTATCAGATGCTTGTTTCTCTTATTCCTTCTGCCTGTCTGTGTGAAACTGTTTCTAAAAGGAGAACCCAAAGTTGTTTACCCAGCTTTGGCGGGAACTGGTTGGGAGACCGTAAAAGAGGCTGCTCGAACGTTGGGGGCCCGGTTCCCGCATTGCGTGTGATCGACTAAACATGCCAGCTCAATAAAGAACTTAAGCAGTAACTTTTGGTCTGGACTTTTTCGGTTCGTTACAAAAATGGCTGTTCAGAGGGAGATTTCTATGGCTCTATTCCTTGCTCAGGTATCTCCCCTGTGCAAACATACCCTCCCCAGACTCCACCCTCAAAGCTGAAGGAATGTGTCAATCCAGAGTTGGCAAACTTAGTGACATCACTAACCCTGAAGGGATGTAGGGAAACTCTAGGAAACACCAGACACTCGGTTTTTACCCAAGTTTCCACAATTCTTTCATCGCTACTAAGTTTTCTCCAGAAGTCATACAGCAGTGGACACCTTTTTTCCCCTCCTGTTGCCCCTTGGAAGCAAGAGGCAGCCCGACATCCTAACTGGCAAACTGCAAGAGGGCCATGTCATGGCATTGTGAGACATCAGCAGGGCTGTGGGGGTTCATTTGTGGATGCCTGCATAGCTATGCATTGGTGGGAGGTAAATAAATAAAAAATAGATGCTCCTCCATGCGTAGGTGCGACAACAACCTGCGTTGTTTCCGTGGGCTCCAATCGCTGCCTGTACGGATGCATGGAAACCAGAGGTGGAATCCAGCAGGTTCTCGCAGGTTCCCGAGAGTAGGTTACTCATTATTTGTGTGTGCCAAGAGGGGGTTACTAATGGGTGATTTTGCCATGTGATTTTTGCCTTAGTTACACCCTTCCTCACAGCAGTAGCACGCAGAACTTGAAGCAGTCTAGCAGGAGGTGCACCGGCGTGTGTGGCAGCCTGCGCCTGGGTGCATTCATTTCCCACCCAAGGACTGGCGCAGCGGCTGCGTCCTTGCCACAGCCCCGCCCAGGAATGCCCCACCCCCGGAATGCCCGGCCACACCCCCGTTGTGCCCCGCCCAGCCCCATTGGCACTATGCCACAGTTTGAATCCCACCACCATGGGAACCGGTTACTAAAATGTTTGGATCCCACCACTGATGCAAACGTGAAAAGACTTTGTCCTGACTGCAACCCGCTAGACATGTTTCGTGCGGAAAGGGCCTGAGAGCTCAGAGGGAGGCCTGAGTGTTTGAAGAACTCGGTGTTTGAGTTCTATTTTTTTTTTGTCAGAGCAGGTTGAACAGTTGTAAAAAGTTAAGTACTCCATTCTCTGGCGAAGTCCAGGAAGCTCTGGGAAGGAGGGCCTGGAAGAGGCAAATAAAGTCTTCTGTACTCTGTCCCTGGTTTAACATCAACACACACTTAAAAGCTGACAAAGGATTGAGTGTTTGAGGTTCTCAGAAAGAGACCTGCTCTGGGGACACAAGCTAAGCTTACTTATGAGAGAGGTGATCCAAATAGAAGAGAACAGGAGTGGGTTTTTAGTTCCTGCCAGGGAGACAGAATTTGGAAGCAAATCCATCTCAGCATAATCAACCAGAGGTCAGGACAGGACTGTCTTTATGGGGGTGTGGGAAAAAAGCAGACTGGAAAGTAAAGTGAAAGCAGCAGTGGCGTTGGAGGTTAAGAGCTCGTGTATCTAATCTGGAGGAACCGGGTTTGATTCCCAGCTCTGCCGCCCGAGCTGTGGAGGCTTATCTGGGGAATTCAGATTAGCCTGTGCACTCCCACACACGCCAGCTGGGTGACCTTGGGCTAGTCACAGTTCTTCCGAGCTCTCTCAGCCCCACCCACCTCACAGGGTGTTTGTTGTGAGGGGGGAAGGGCAAGGAGATTGTCAGCCCCTTTGAGTCTCCTGCAGGAGAGAAAGGGGGGATATAAATCCAAACTCTTCTTCTACTAAGAAAAAGAAGCACCAGTGTTTATTTTGAAACATCCTTAGTTATTTATATCTTGATTGAACATCCTTACTAGGAAGCCTGTGAATATATTTTTTTAATCTTTATATTTTTTTCACCTTGCCAACCTCTTGCTTAGTTCCTGTAAATAAAACTTTTGCTTATTTATCGTGTTTTAAAGTACGACATCTCTTGTGCCTTAATTTCAGCAGTCTGACAGGAAAAGAAAAGGGATATTGGTCTTCGAGACACAAAACACATTCCTCTGTCATTATACAGCAGTTTTATTCCTTTAGTTATTATTATTATTTTTTATTTTCAAAACAAAGGTGGGAAAATCAAACTACGCAAACTCAGTGCTAACAACAGCGGGAAACTGCTCAATTGGGCCTCACGGTGGTCATTTCTGCACAGCAAAAATAAAACATCTTGAGGACATTTAAAAAACTGTTTGGGGAAGAAGTTCGCACAGCTCTTTCCCCTAAAGCATCATCAGAATATTTTATTTCTTTTAACCCAGCTTTTAAAAAATTGTTCAACTAGCATTCTCCCTTGCCCCCCTCTCCCCAAACCCAGGTGGAAAACATTTCCTTGCTGCTGAGCGAACAAAACCAGGCAGGAAACACTTTATTTCTCCCACCCAAACCTCTTACTTTCATTTTCACTGCTCACGCCTGCCGTTTTGTGTGCTACAGCAGATACTCTGTGAAGTTTCCCCAAGGAGGTTTCCTCTGCTTCCAGCTCATCCACATGTGATTTCTGTGTAAAAAAGTAAGAACATAAGAACATAAGAACGAGCCAGCTGGATCAGACCAGAGTCCATCTAGTCCAGCTCTCTGCTACTTGCAGTGGCCCACCAGGTGCCTTTGGGAGCTCACCTGCAGGAGGTGAAAGCAATGGCCTTCTGCTGCTGCTGCTGCTCCTGAGCACCTGGTCTGCTCAGGCATTTGCAATCTCAGATCAAGGAGGATCAAGATTGTAGATGAATAAAGTAGATGAATTTAGCCTAGTTGTCCTGGGCATGTGTTGTTTTTCCTTTCTTTTGTTTTGAGGGGGATGTCTGCAGAGCTATGGCAGCACGATTAGAAAAGCTGCAACATGCACATATTTGCCTTGTCAAAGCTCTGCAGAAACACCCCGTGCCCTGCAGGGGGCATCAGTCAACCTGGAGTAAAGAAATCACCCAAGAAATACATTTGTCTGGGGCAGGGAGAGAGAACTTATTCAGAGGATAGTGACGGATGTAGCCCTTCAGTTCCATGATAGGTGTTTTTAAGGAGGAGGAGGAGGAGGAGGAACAGGTGGAATTCCTCCTTGTTTACCCGCAACACGTTGAAGGAGCAGCTCTGAGCCGAGAGGTGCTTGTGGAATCATGGAGTGCGCTGGAGTGCCTGGGAATGTCACTGTTAATCACATTTTTAATTGCAATCACTTCTGGGGAGGATTTGCAGGCGAGAGGAGCGGCTCCAAGTAGGGAGTCAGGGCTGAAAGGAGGCAGCTGTGTGCCCTGACTGCGCAATGGAAGCCGCGGGTCGCGGGGCCCGGTTGTCGGGGAGAGAGGAGGAAATGGCAGCGTCAAGCCACCCCGCCACCCCAGAAATGCCAGCCGTCTAAATGACATCCCCGACAACCAGGCCCTGCTACCTGCGGCTTCCATTCTGCCGTCATCCAGCCTCTCCTCCTCTTTAGCGGAAACTCTGGATAAGCAATCAACCATTTGTCTCTGGTTTTCCTAACAGGTTACTTCCTAGTGCAGTGGTGGCGAACCTTTGGCACTCCAGATGTTATGGACTACAATTCCCATCAGCCCCTGCCAGCATGGCCAATTGGCCATGCTGGCGAATGGAACTGTGGTCCATAACATCGGGAATAGTGCCAAAGGTTCCATCCTGGAATTCCACCTAGTGCCTCAGGAGCCTTTTGGGGCATAAATATTGGTCCTTCTGTGTGTGCGAGCACTCTGTACGCACTCCCCCCCCCCAACTTTGCTCCTGGGAAACTTCTCATTTTCCTCTCCGGCAGTGGTTTTCCCAGATGTCCCTTCAAGATGGGCAACTATCACCCATCCATGGAACGCTGCCCAACTTCCTCTCTTTTCTCTTAGTTAGCTCTTGTCAAGTCAAGTCAAGTCAAGTATTTATTGTTTGAGCCATTGGCTATAACAATACAGAGATACATGCAGTTAAAACACTTAAATTAAAACAATAACTTAGTTTTACATTAAAGTATAAATTATTTGTATTCTCAATTTCTAAATTAAAATGCCCCATCAAATATTCTCACGTCAGATGTTTTTGCAGCTTCTTCAGCTAGTCAAAGTTAACCTCCAGTGCTTTCGAACATCAGTTCAAGCAGCGCTTTAAATTCGCAAGCACATGGACAATTTCAACAGGAAGGAAGAAACCATGAAAATGAACAGAATTTGGCTGCTCGAGTTGAAAAACTCTAGAATCAAGACAGCGACAAATCAGCTGCACACAAACACCGGACAACTATAGACAATAGCAATCAAAGGGAACAAAGACCAGAACACTTCTATTCAGATGCATTCACCTATTGACCTTGCTATCTTCATTGTGACTCCCATGCTACAGACTTCTCTGTGACTCACATGCCTGGCTACTCTATTCAGATGGCCTCACCTTTTGACCTCACAGTATATATACTCCACTTGCTTTCCATTCCTACCATCAGATCCTCTGAAGATGCCAGCCACAGATGCAGGCAAAACATCAGGAGAGAATGCTGCTAGAACACGGCCATACAGCCCAGAAACCACACAGCACCCCAGTGATTCTGGCCGTGAAAGCCTTCGACAATACAGCGCTTTAAATACTCTAGTATGCTTTATGTTCATTGCTTAAAATAGATTTCTGGGGGGGGGGAGGGTTATTCTTCAATAAGACCAGTTTTGATTCTACAACTGCCTGCTCATTTGAGAGTTTTCACTCAGGGCTATCCTGGTGCACAAAGGTTTGGGACCCCAGTTACCCACGAATTCCCCCAACCAAAGTTGAGACTGCCTTCTCAGAGTAATATTCCGCCTCCCCAGAGTAATATTCCTCCCTCTCCCCTTCTCAGACCCCACCTCCAAATCTCCAGGAACTTTCCACGTCTGGACAACCAAAGGCTTTTCTGTGGTGGCCCGTCATCTGTAGAATGACCTTGGCTGGTGCTGACTGTACTCATGTTTAGGGCTTTTATGTCAGGATGGGCTATCTCCTGCCATTAAAGAGATGGGCTTGAGTGTGAGGGCCAGTGGTGGGATCCAAAAATGTTAGTAACAGGTTCCCATGGGGTGGGATTCAAACTGTGGCGTAGCGCCAGTGGGGCTGGGCAGGGCATTCTGGGGGCGGGGCATTCCTGGGCGGGGCTGTGGCAAGGACGCAGCCGCTGCACCGGTACTTGGGCGGGAAACGAATGCACGCAGGCGCAGGCTGCCACGCATGCCGGTGCACCTCCTGCTAGACTGCTTCAAGTTCTGCGCGCTACTGCTGAGAGGAGGGGCGTAACAAAGGCAAAAATCACATGGCAAAATCACCCATTAGTCACCCCCTCTCGGCACACACAAATAATTAGGAACCTACTCTCGGGAACCTGTGAGAACCTGCTGGATCCCACCTCTGGTGAGGGGTCACACCTTCTACTATGTTAATGGAACTTTTTCTTTTCATTTTCCTTTGATGCTTACAACTGTAGCTAACTAGGAGCAACCCTGGCACCTTCCCAGTGGGAGGGGGTGGCAGGTGGATGAGGACTATCGCTGCACTCACCTTGAGATGCTCAACTCCCAAACATCTCTCTTTCCGTTGTACTATTCTCACATTCCGTGGGAATCAGGGAGGGGGGATTTATGGGGGGAACTTTGGGGCATAAAGGTAACTGTACTTCCATGGTCTGGCAGTCCTGGCTTTTCAAAAGCCAGGTACTAGCTGTTATCACTAAAGACTTCTAATCTAGCATCCAGAGTCCACGTATTGACTTCAGCCTCAAGACCTGTCTTTTCACCATCTTCTCCAGTCTGTTGCACTGGAGTCTTTTTATGCTGCTAAATATGTTCTGCTATACATAGCTGTGGCTGAATTTTTAAATTCTATCTCTCCTATTAAACTGTGTTAAGAGTTCATTCATTTTTAACTGGCTTTAAATTTATTGTTATTTTTCATCCGGTATACGCCATCCTGAGCGGGTTTCCTGGAGAGGCGTCAGAGAAATGTTGGTATCATCAAGAGACAAAGAGGTGCTTTTCCATGGAGGAATTCGAAGGCAATGAGCACACCAGGGGGGGAAGGAAAACAATTTCACCGAAATGAGATATCAAGTCAAAAGAATAAACGGAGACTAAAACAGATAATACAAGTGGGGGCCCATGAAACCTGTGGGGGCGGCGGGGGGGGGGGAATAATCCCTCCTCCCTCATTGCTAAAATCACCAAGGGAGCCACCTGTTGGCAGATTACTGCATAGAGAAGCGATTAACATACTGATTAAACGTGAAAAAGATATATGTTTATTAGGGAATTACAAAGAGGGGGACAGAGCAAAATGGCACCCGGTGCCACCGCCCCCATGCAGCAGTGGGATCCAAAATTTTTGATAACAGGTTCCGATGGTGGTGGGATTCAAACAGTGGCACCGCCGCACACACGCACCTCCAGTCCCCATTGGGCAGGGAGGTTGCTTTAGTGACCCCTTCTCGGAACTCAGAAAAATTGGTAACCACTTCTAGAGAAGTGGCGAGAACTGGTTGGATCCCATCTCTGCCCCCATGGCCCCGTGGCTCCAATCTCACGGCCCTGCCCTGCCCCCACACTTACTTTTTTCTGCCAGCTGAAAATGGGCCAGGCTGGTGGGGTGGGGCCAGGGCAGGGTGGGGCGGGGCGAGGGGTGAAGGGATCGGGGAAGCTGCCCTAATAGCTATGCCTCTGGGACAGAGATAGCATGATGCTATGTTGCTAGCTAGCCGAAGAGTCCTCTACTCATCTTCTGAGAAGAAGCAGGACATGGGACTTAACACCATCAGTCTAAGGACAGACGAGAGGTGACCCAAAAGGAGGGGGGGTGACTATCTTTACAGCCCTCTCTGGCTGACCACTTGCCCCTCCCCCCAAATTGGGTCTTCTTCTCAGATCTTTACATGATGCAAATTGCTACTTCCAACACACACACCCCAGTCCCCATCTCAGTAGGTAAGGTCAGAGTTGCTCTGGGCTCACCCACTGAGGCCGCCATCCCATCTCCCGCCATCGCAGCTCCAGGCCTGGAGCTTTCCCAGACTCTGCCTCCATGGGGGCAGCTGCTCTGGACCGGTGGACACACTGACCGTTGCTCCAGGCCCTGCTCAGCTGGCAGGGCTTGCTGGCAGCTGCCAATGCTAGGTTTTTTCTCTGCACATGCTCAAAGGGTGCTTTATTCAGGAGTGGGTTATTTAAACCCACTGCTGTTGTTCTTTGAGATTTTTATGCAGACCTGGGGTGGGGGGTGGGAATCTGCAGAAAAACCTGTTGAGGGGGACAGTGTGCCCCTTATCTGGGGATTTAGGTATCCACAGATAGGGGCCACACTTGGCAATTAGTTCAAGGTGACCAGACGTCCTGCTTTTGGCGGGACAGTCCCGCTTTTGAGCAATTTGTCCCGCGTCCCGTGGGGTTGCTTAATTCTCCCACTTTTTGGAAGGCTGCCGCACTGACTTTTGGAGCACCCCAGAAGGCAGTGCGGCAGCCTCCCATGCACGTGGCTGCAGGAGTGCACTGCCTTCTGGTGTGCTCCCGGTTTCCCGCCCTGTGACAGCCCCGGTTTCCCACCCTCGTGCGTAAGCATGCACATGTCCCGCATTTAAAATGTGAAAATCAGGTCACCTTAAATTAGATATATAGATACCCCCACCCCTCCTGCTACAGGAACCCCAAATAATGTGCCCAACCTTAATCCAGGCTGGACTGTGGAGCTGTGCTGAGCACAACGGCCAACTTCTGAAATCTGACCCAGGATCCTGATAGGACACTCTACCCACTGCTACCCACTGCCTCTCCATGACTCTGTACAGGTTTGGGATTCATTCTGAACTGAGCAAGTACGGAGCTCAAAAGAGGCTCAGCGACTACCCACGGGGAGGAAGTTGACAGTTATCGACTCTTTCTCCCGCAAAATTGTGTGCGTGGGGACACACGTCCTGGCCCCAAACCCACTTGAGACAGCTCTGAAGGATGCACAGATGAAAGGCTCTATTCATTCTTAAACATGCTTAAACAAGAAGAAGAAGAAGAAGAAGAAGAAGAAGAAGAGGAGGAGGAGGAGGAGGAGGAGGAGGAGGAGGAGGAGGAGGAGGCGGCGGCGGCGGCGGCGGCGGCGGCGGCAGCTGGGGACCAGGCCAAGGGGAAGCAAATTTGACTCACCTTTGCTGGACATGATGAAGAAGAGGAAGAGGAAGAAGAAGAAGAGGAGGAGGAGAAATTTGGATTTATACCCCACCTTTCTCTCCTGTAAGGAGACTCAGTGGCTTAAAAGCTCTTTTCCCTTCCTCTCCCCACAACAGACACCTTGTGGGGTAGGTAGATCTGAGAGGGTTTGGAAAGAACTATGACTAGCCCAAGGTCACCCAGCAGGAATGTAATAGTGCGGAAACACATCTGGCTCCCCAGATAAGCCTCCACCACTCAGGTGGAGGAGTGGGGAATCAAACCCAGTTCTCCAGATCAGAATCCACCTGCTCTTATCCACAGATTGGTTTGAATCAACCAAGTCAATGGAAGCTGAGAATTTCTCAAAGCAAAAATCTCATGTGTCAAAGGAGGGCTGCAATCTCCTTGGCTGATGCTGAGTAGAGCTGGATTTTTTTCCCCCTGCGTTATCAGTGTGAATAATGCTCCCCTCTCCCTGAAGGAATTCTGTGGAACTCTCTGGTCCGCTGCCTGCAAATATATTATTGTTTACAGACCTTTGCTTTTAGCTAATTATTTGTGTTTTACACACTCATCAAGGACTGAATGTCTGTCACAAGGTCATCTGGGGGGAGATCCACCCATTGGAGAACCAGCAGGGCATGTTGGTTAGAGTATCAGGCTGGGATCTGAGAGAACCAAGTTCGAATCCGCACCCTGCCATGCAAACTTGCTGGGTGATTTGGGGCCGCTGTCAGTGGGTGCTTAATGTCTGGGGCCTCTTTGGGTCGCTGAATGCTTGCATTTTCTCTCTGGTCGAATCCCCACTACCGTCTTAGCCAGGTTTCAGAACACAAACGAACCAGGTTTGAGGGATGACCTCCCCATGGCCTGCGTGGCAGATTCCGTTTCTGCTGCTTGTTCTCCCTGTTAATCCGTGTTCCGGCAGGACCTGGTTGCAAGTGGCACAGACCCCATTAACACGCTTCAGAGCTGATCCGAGGGGAGGGATGAAGGTTGAAACCCTGACTCCCGCCCTGGAGTGTGACGCAGAATTCGGGCAACCAATCAGCACTGCGATGTGTGTGCAGCCTTTCCTTGGTTTCATTTCCGCTTTTGCAATCGGCCAGCAGAAGGGGAAGCAAACGTTAAACAGTCAAACGCGTAACTTTGAATCGTTAATGATTTACACAGGTAACGATTGACTGTTTGCACAGTTAAACAGTTAAACATTAAACTTTTACACACTGTTTTTTTTTCAGTCACACCCCTACAATGTACGTTTCCGCAGTGGGAAAAGGTCCCGCCCCATCAAGGCACGCCAGCCAATCAGTGGAGACCAGCGAAGCGAGCTTGTCTGGTAGTGGGGATTGCTAAGAGTTCTGCAACGGGGTGTGTCTGCTGTGTGCTCGCTGCGGTGGGGAGGGAGAAACTCCGATGAAGAGGACACGGTTTCACCGCGAACAGGTTTGGATCTGCGTGCAAATTTCAAGTGGGGATTCGACCTCTCTCTCCCTCTGCTTGCAACTTTAGACAACAGAGGCATCTCTGGGCTTCTCTGTGAAGTAACTTTCTGACGTAAGCTGATTCTATCAATTGCATCAGGATCTGAAAGAGAATGAGGGAGTTACACTTAATATACATCTGTAAGCAATTAATGTAATATGTTCAGTCTAGCAAGTTTTATACACCCGGCACTACAGAATCGCCAAAGCACATGTTAGCCCAGGGGAGACTAGAAGAATGTTGTATAGCAACTAATGTGTTTTTTATTAGTGCATTTATTGTGGATTTAATACTTGAATTTTAATGGCTATCTTTATAATATTTTATAATACATTTATGGACCCATTTATGATTGCTTGTATAATATAATACTGAGTTTGTACCAGCTAGCACTAATAGGTACTTTATTATTGATGGATAATGGATATGGCTTGACTTGTAGTTACTAAGATACACTTTATGAATTATGTATTTTTAATTGTTTATCAAAGTGGGGATAGGCAATATTTAATGCCATTTGTTGTAAGACCTACTATATCTTGTTGCTTACTACTCAGCTCTAGAGACAGTGCAGGCGACATGTTAGATGTTGTGCAGTGGTTAAGAGCTGGTGCATTCTAATCTGGAGAACCGGGTTTGATTCCCCGCTCTGCCACTTGTGTTAACACAGGTTAACCAATAAAGTAAAAGGAGCTCAAAAAAGCTCAAGCCGATACAGAATAAAATCTATTTGATTTTTATTCAGCCAACTGGGGCAAAATAGTATCAGAGGAGCCTAGCTAAAATGGCCGTGTGTTCTTACTTTTATAGCATTATAGCAGGTTACATCAAAATGGCAGAAAAGAATACACCCCAAAATGCCCACATCACCAATCAATCATACAGAAAGGTGGAGATTTTCCCTCTCCCCAAAACATTTGGGGTTGTCTAAGACCCTTATTGGAAGGTGTCGGCACCTGATTCTTTGACGCAAGATGAACTAGGGCCCTGTTCCTTTCTTATCTCTATTGTCTTTTGTTGCCCTTCTTCCTAGACAAAGAGCCTAAATATTTTCATGTTTCTTTCTTCTCCTAGAAGAAGGGCAAATTCAAGGTATCTAGTCGGGAACAGTGAGACTGTAAGGAATTCCATAGAGCAGAAATAAAAGGCTTTGTTGATTGAAAGACCGTTTATTCAGACATCTTAGAAAGCTCACGTACACGGCGTGGCAGGAATGAAGTTTTCCCGCCAGACCCACAGGTTATAACTTTCTCCGTCCCATCCCCCCTCCCGCTTTCTCCTGTCCCATTCTCATGGGAACGGCCTGCTCATCTCTCTCCGTGAGATAAGACCTCTGCCAAGAGAAATGCGCCAGCCGATTCTGGCCCATCGCCCGAGACTCTGGAATCTACTCAAAGGCCAAAGCGGCTGTGCTGAGAATCAACACCATTGAAACCTTTACACTCTTAGCTTCCCCTAAGAAACGCTTCTCCTGGTTTGTGTGGGAAGGAATTACGATGGAAAAGCAGAAATAAGGGAAGGGGCGTTAATATTTTCTGAATACACCCATTCATTATAACGAGAGGAATACGCCACCCAGGAAAACAAGTATTGGAAGCGATTGGGATTAAAACGAGAGGCCAGCATAGCGTCAATTTCATAATGATTGTGGCCATCAATTATAGTTGGCGGGGGGGGTATCTCCGGAGGGTAAGATGCCGAAGCATCCCGAGCGAGGAGCCTCCTTGAGTAAACTGGAATAAAAGACAGGACGTATCTTACTTAAGGAATTAGGCAGATCTAACCGGGCAGTAACACCATTAATCACTTTCGTAATTCTAAAAGGTCCCACGAATTTTTTGCCCAGTTTTGAAAAAATTTACATGCACGTCTCCTGAGATTCTTATTGAACAAGTAAAGCCCAAGCCCTAACTGCGCCAAGGGAAGTCCGGTCCGATGTTTGCCGCCTGGAACTTTTGGGAATCTTTAGCTTGCTGTAAAGCGGTCTGGACTGTTTTCCACCCCTCAGCCAGAGATGAAATCCACTGCTGGAATTCTGGAGGATGCAGCTCCAGCCCGGTCTAGTTGGAACAGCGGTGGGAAGGAGCGGCCAGACACAATCTCCAAGGGGTTTTTTTCGCGTGCTGCTATGAGCGGCATTGTTATAGGCATATTCTGCAAGCGGAATTAAATCGCATGCCAGGTGTCTTGAGTGAAAGTTGGTGTAACAAGCGTAAATATACTGCTCAAAAGTTCTGTTAAGTCCTTTCTGACTCACCGTCACTTTGAGCGTGGTAGGTGACAACGGTAGGCCCCAACTCTGAAGACCCAGGAAAGCCTTCCAAAATTGCAAAATGAATTAGGTTGTGATTAGGACACCACCTTGAGGGGGGAGGAGTGTAGGCCGGTATATATGTTGAATGAGTTTCTTGGCGCCAATTTGGGAGCGGAAGAAGGAATGGAAGTGCAGGGGATAAAATGGGCTTGTTTGAAAGGCAGGTCCACCACCCTGAAGACTGTGTTTCCCTGGCTCTCCGGTAAAATCCGTAATAAAATCCATTGAGATGACTTCCCAGAGGCGACGAGAGGTTGTAACAGTCCATGGGAACTTTCCCGGGATGGATTTGGCCTCCGCACAAACAGAGCACCCCTTGATATAAGCCTCAATGTCTTTGCGCATGGCGTGCCACCAGAATTGGCGGGCTAAGTGCAGCGTCTTGAGAAAGCCAAAATGTCCAGCTGGGGCATCATGGCAGGCTTCGAGGGGAACCTGCTTCTTGCCCGAAGGGGGGGGGGGCACGTACCAACAATAATCCCCGCTTCCAAACACCGTCACTAAGCGCGGTTGGAAGTCACCTTCCTCGCCCGGCAGCTCATGAAGACCATACTCCTCGAGTTCCCGCAGGAAAGGAGACACAAGACTGGGAAACTGGCGTTGGAGGAGGAGCGGATGTCACCAGGATGTCCGAGTGGCTGACCAGCAGTGGGAGGGGGAGAGGACAGTCGCGGCGGGATGTCTCGTAAAGGCGGCTCCACCCCAGGAAGCGACAGCGCATCAACCAGTTTGTTGGTTTTCCCGGGGAAAAAATGGGCGGTAAAGGAAAAGCGGGAAAAGAAATGCGGTAGCGTAGTTGTTCCGCCCGAGAACATTTTACGAGGGGGGTAGAGAGAGCGGCTAAGTTCTTGTGATCCGACCAGACCTGGAAGGGGTGTTTAGCCCCCTCAAGCCAGTGGCAGCCAAATTGATGCCTTGACAGCAGTCTCTTTATCCCCTACGGTCCAGTTGAGCTCTAGCGCCGGAGAATTTTTTGGATAAATAAGCACACGCGGACAAGCCTACCATCTTTATTTCTCTGCAATAGAGACCTTGTCCAGAAGCAATCGTGAAGAGACGAAGGTCTGGGTCGAGGTGCTTTAAAGACCGACTTTCGATGAGTGAAAGCCCGATTTCAAAAGCTGGAAGGCTGTTTGACATTCTTGAGACCAAGGGGAGGGCGGGCAGCAGCTTGTGAGTCTTTACCTTTTGAGTGCGTAATAGATGCTGTGAGTGGAAGGGTCAATTCAGCAACCCGAGGGGAATAAAGTCCGCGATAGAAATTAGCAAACCCTAGGAAAGATTGTAGCTGCTTTCCGGTTGGTGGGGAGCTGGCCATTGCTGGACTTCGCCAGCCTTAGCAGGATCCATTTTTAAACCTTTGGATGAGATCCTGTAGCCCAAATGAATCTATGGAGGGTTGATGAAAGCAGCACTTAGACAGTTTTCGCGAAGAGGGAGTTGTCGAGAACAGCGTTGTAATACTTCACGAACCAAAGCCTCCCATGCTCCTCCACGGTTTGTGAGTAAAATTAAAACATCATCGAGTACACAACTACTCCTTTATATAATAAAAATCATGCAACACTTCATTTATGAGAGCCATAAAGGGTGCCCCAGCTAACCCAAATGGCATAATTAAATTATTCATATTGTCCAAATTTAGTGTTAAAGGCTGTCAAATGCTCGTGGCTAACCCTATATGCAATTCTGACTCTGTAGTATGCTTCGTCTCAAATCCAACTTGGTAAAAATCAGGTCCCTTGCCCAATGCATCTAAAAGGTCCTTGATTAAGGGGCAAAGGTGTTATTGGACATGGAAATGCATTTAATCCTAAATTGTCGATTTTCTAAAGTCTTAAGGACCCGTCGCTATTCTTTACAAACAGGACAGGGTACGTCATTATGTTTGGTAGCCCGTCGTATGAATCCGTGAACAAGGTTTTTTTTATCTAAGAGGCCGCGGAGTTCTTTCTCCCTCGTTGGGGCTCATGCAATAGAATTCTACCCTTTGGTAGCTGAGCCCCGGGCTGTATTATAATTTTGCAGTCGGGTAATGTCTCTATGGGAGGGTAAGTGATCACATTCCTATTCTTGAAACAATCTAGCTAAGTCCTGGTAAGCTGGAGGAATGTCTGTGGAGATTGAGAGGCGCTTGGGGTGTGCACCACTGAAGAAACCAAGGATTTTATCTCATTGGATGGGGAGTTCTCCCTCCAATTCATATACTCTCCACAGGGGGGATCAGTGAGAATTCTAACATCCGTTCTTTCCAAATAATATTTGGTTCATGTAGCAATAACCATGGCATGCCCAGGACAATGGAATGTTTGGCCACCGGAGCAAGTATGAAACTAATCTTCTCCCAATGGTCAGCGGAACGGAGGAGGGACAGGTTGCGTTTTGAGTCGAGCAGGCCCACCGGCTCCGAGTGGGCTACCGTCCATTTGTGTGAAGCGGTATGGGCTTTGCTAGAGAGGAACTGGGTCTAAGCCGAGCTCTTCAACCACGCAGGGCCGGATTAAGCAATGGGAGCAACCAGAATCTCACGAGGGCCGAGGCTAAAATACGTGTATGCTTAGCAGGGGTTGGCCAGAATGGCTTGGTGTCAATGGGGCTGCCTTCACTCACCGCATCTGGAGTAGGATCATCCATGGGTGCCGATGAGAGGCAAACTGCCACCTCCCCCTCCCACCGATTAATCACCCTACGGTAACCGCTTTAGAGCGGAACCCACGTTGGAGGAGGGCCGGATCTCCCGTGGTAGCTTGAGGCCAGAGGTGGCTGGCGTGGGGTCGATGTGAGGTGAGCTTCTATTTTTTCGGGCGAAGTTGGCAGCCAGATGGCCTGGTCCCCCGCAATAAAGAGCACAATCCCAAATGTCGGCTTGGCGTTCAGGAGTGGTTTTCGGTAGAAGGCGAGCTGGGCCAGCTTGCGAGTTGTAGAGGTGAAGTCGTGAGTGAAGCGGGTTTCGGTGGCGGTCGCCCCTAGCGAAGTGTAGTCCAAACGAGCAGCTACTTGCGATCCAAAGTCGATCCACTCAGCGATAGTCGCAGCGGAATACTGGGATAAGCCACCATCTCTCTCGAAGTTTTACGTCGATGGCATCAGAGAAGTATTCACATTTCATACGTTCAGGCCACTCGGGAGGAAGTCGAAGCAACGCTGCCAGGAACTCCGCGAGCAAATTAGGCAAAAAGAGCGGTTGCCCTGTTGAGATGAATTTTATAGTGCGGATGGCTTCATTTTTCAGCGTCTGGATCTTGGAAAGCGGGCTCTTAGGGCTTGAAGAAATGCAGCCATGCGAGTATCATCCGCCTGCAGTTCAAAAAGGGTCTACCAACCAGTCAGCAGCCACCACCCGTCCAGGACCAGACCCGATATCTCATATTTTTTTCCGTTCAGATGCGATATAAGTCATCATATTCCTCCATATGTGCATCGAGTTACACCAAGATGAAGTAAGAGAGTTTAGAAGCGGTCCCATCCCGAAAGCGGGCAAAGGGATTGGGGGGGCCTGTAGTATCCTCTCTCCGCGGCCCTTGGAGCCCGCTGGGGCTGCTGATTTGCGCGAGTTGAGGCCGGTGGAGCAGGAGGAGCAGGGATGGGAGCCGCGAGGGCCTGGTCACGCTGGTTCCCGTTGAGTATACCAGGACCTTGGAAGGCAGGAGGCGTGGCAGGACCCAGAAGCGTCGCCCCGATAAGGGCGGGCAATGGTGTCGGCTCGAATAACGGTATAAAGCCAACTTTCGGAGTCATCTAATCCCGCTGCTTCTTCAGCTCCTGTTCTAAGGCAGCTAACTCCCTCTCTTTAGAGTCAAGGCATCTTGATGCTGGCGTGCAAAACTACCTTCTCTCGCTCCAGTTTGTCAAAGTTCGTCCCGTTGAATAGCTGCGATCAGTTCACCTTGCGTCCGGATGGCCTTAATACCTTCAGCGTTGACATTTGTTCAAAGGTCCATCCTAAAGTGCTCTAGAGACCTTATTGTGGATCAATCTTGCAAATATTGCCGTTACAACGCGTCTTTGGCAGATTAATTCAAGTTGGGCGTCTTTAGCGCTTCATTGTTCACGATCTTTTTGCAGGTTTTCACGCTCGCTGCAGCTGTTCTCGTTCCTCCTCCCCACTTAGCTGGCGTTCCGCGGGCCACCGCTTCTTGGAAGGCATCACCGCGAAGTCGGGGCCACTTCCCTGCGTCCCAATTTTCTTTGGGCGGGAGAGGCTAAATCCGGATGGGGAGGCAGACTCTCGGATTCCTCCTCATCGAGGAGCACCTCCAGTCCACCGAGCGACCTAGCGCTTCTAACTAGCATCAGCTACCGTCCGGGATCTGATGGGCCAGATTGGGTGAATTGTCGACGCGGAGCCCCCTCCCAATCATCCGAACCCGATCTCGACAAGGACCCGGTGTTAACTGCAGTTTTAGGGCGGGCTCCGGTGCTATGCCACTGAAGTTGCCCAGAACATCATCGAAATACGAGTCCAGTCGTTCTATTGATTCCTGGAGTTGCCACATGAATAGTGGTCGAGCCCATCTCCTCCGAGACAAGTGCATCTGAGGTTTGTAATCCACACGCGGTAGAGATCCATCCACAGGCGTACGCGATCCATAGACAGCTAAGCGTCTCATGCCACTCCAGCATGATGGCTTCCCGGCGTCCCTCATCGAAGTAAAGGAAGACTTCGTGTCGAGGCGAGGGCGGGAGAGAGTTACTTCATGAGACCCGTTCCCCCGCTGGTTTCTCCAAGTCAGGAAGGGAAGGCTCGGAACCCCCTCTGTGGGGGCTACCGAACCTTCCTCAGTTTCAAGGAATATTCAACCTCTGCGTGCGGGCCTGGGTCCACTGATTTTTAGAAGTAAATGAGGATTAGGATTCCTGCCACAATGTAAGGAATTCCATAGAGCAGAAATAAAAGGCTTTGTTGATTGAAAGACCGTTTATTCAGACATCTTAGAAAGCTCACGTACACGGCGTGGCAGGAATGAAGTTTTCCCGCCAGACCCACAGGTTATAACTTTCTCCGTCCCATCCCCCCTCCCGCTTTCTCCCGTCCCATTCTCATGGGAACGGCCTGCTCATCTCTCTCTGTGAGATAAGACCTCTGCCAGAGAAATCGCAGCCGATTCTGGCCCATCGCCCGAGCTCTGGAATCTACTCAAGGCCAAGCGGCTGTGCTGTAAATCAACACCATTGAAACCTTTACAGAGACCTTAAAACAGTTGTGTTTGCACATTCTGTATGACTCTGAACAAGGGGCATTCTGCTGGGCTATCAAGCTTGCCTAGTAACAAGAAGAAAATAGACTTTCAGGCCTGCATCTTTACTTTGGTCAGCTGCATTATGGTTGCCAACTCCCCTTTACAGAAAGAAAGTAATGGGGGGCAAGAAGAAAACCTTTGCTTTTAACAGAATGTATCCCTCTTATGCCTTCTGCGCCTACACTTGAGCTGTGGAGACACTTGAGCTTTTTGCCTTTTTGCCTGATACATTTCTCGCCCTGAGTTCTTCTTTTCCATTGCAGTGGATACAGTGGCAGAGTATCACCTTGAGTGGCTCCGGTTCGAATCCCCACTTCTACCATCAAAGCTCATTGGTCGATCTGCAGCTTGTCACAAGTTCTCAGCCTGGCTGACCTCAGAGTGGTTGTTGTTGTTGCGAAAAAACAGAGGAGGGGAGGAGGATGTTCTGAAAGCTGCCCCCAGACCCGACAGAGGAGAAAAGTTGGAATAGACACAACAGTGGCAGATGCGGCTGAGAAAAGCAACAGCTGGATGCAGAAGGGGTACTGATGATGTTACTGCGCCTGGTAACTGTAAGGTTGGGGGTTGATGTGTGTTTCTGTTCAGCCAGCCTGGCCTTGGAACATTCCACGATCTCGGCTGTATGCCCAGGTTGGCTGCTGGAGTTAACCTTGCTGTCTACACTTATCATATATGTTTGAAGCTTGCCATTTTTCTATCATGGGAATTGTAGTTGGGAGTTTTGGGAGGAGCCGTTTTGCCCGTAAAAGAGGCACCCTGATTCGGGGAAGGTCAGAATCTGCATTCCGTGTATTGCGACTCTTGAAGTTTATGAAATAAAGAACTGTTCTAAGTTGCTTAGTTTCGGGTCCTTCGAGGTTCTTTACATTATGCAGATTCTCACAACTTACTTTTCGGATTGAACGTGGCCAAGCACCATCTCCATCCATTCTTGTGGATCTCTGATGTCTTCCAACATGCAGAGATTGGCTTTCAAGGGTCCGATGGACTCGGAATATGAGGAGATTGCGGTAACCCCCATAGAGGGTTCCCTCTCTTCCATTTCTGTGGAGGAGCCAGCGGAATCAATCTCCCTGGTGACCCTCTCCAAGCCTTGGCTCAGCTGGAGCTTAGCCTTCCTCCAACTGCACGAGCAAGTGGACGAAGCCCCCCAGATGGCTCGGCGCACGATCTCCGCTGAGCGTCTGGAGGTGCGTCAGGAGTTCTACGATCCAGGTGGCGGGGTGTCGATGGATCGTGCTCCCCGGGAGCAGCACTTCACCACCTGCCAACATGTGGATTACAAACCGGTGATGCGAACGGTCATGGAGGAAGTCGGAGTATGGACCATCCATGGAGACACCCAGGAATCTCTGGAGAAATTTCTGGATCAATACCTAGAGGAGCCTCCTCCTGAACACCACTGGCAGAGCACAGGAGCCCGCCCGAAAGGGTCACGCCCATCAGCACCCCGAGATTCCATGGAAGGTGTTATGGAATTACAAAAAGGGTCCCGAGTTCGACTCGCTTTCGCAGAGGATACCCGCGCCAGGGATCCTCCGGACTTACAGGAACTTGAGGGGGCGACTGCCATGCCTGAAATGGACCTGGATCGCCCCCCCCAAACTCAGACCCAGTCCAATGGGCTGAGCAGCTCAAGGCTCTCAAAGCGGCCAAACGTGATTGGGAACAAGAGCGTGAGGCCCTTGAGAGGGAGCGCGAAGCTTTCGAACTGGAACGTGAGCAGCAACGCCAAGAATTCGAACTGGAACTGGCACGGGAAAAAGATGTCCTTAGACATCAATACCTTCAAGATATTACAGTCCACGATCGAGTGATGGAAAAATCCAGGCTAGATCTCCAAAGTCAGCTGGAGTGCTTAAAAGCCCTCGAAACCCAAGGGGAGGCCGAATCCGCAGTCCAAAAGGCCGAGCATGAAAGACTGCAGCGCGAACGAGTTGCCTTGGATTTCAGACGGGATGCCCTCACACGCAGAGAGAGAGAACTGGCCGCGAGAGAAGCACTGCTCCAGAGAGACGGTGGGGTGCCCCAGGTCACCCCAACCCAAGCCGACGGCGCAACAAGACCGCGCTCTCCCGCCGCCCCGGTCCATGCAGCAGCAGCACCCCAGATAGCAGCCCCTAGGCCGCACAGAGTGATTCCCCCAGCACAACCGCCGCCGCCGCCAATCCGTGCTCCTATCCCCGTTCCTGCACCCCATGTGGCACCGGCGGCTGGTAGAGGCTACTCAGCTGACTCCACACATTCCGCCGCCGCACGTTTTGACGGGACCGCTTCCAAGTTACCGTATTTCATCCTACAGTTGGATGCCCACATTCTGGAATTCGATGATCTATATCGCTCGGAAGCGGAGAAAGTTCGAGATATCGGATCTGTGCTGGATGGGGATGCGGCGGAATGGTTTGTGGAATTGCATGAAATGGGGGGGCCCCCGAGCTCCAAACCGTGGCAGCGTTGCTTCAGGGACTTAGACTCCGATTCCAGGATCCAGATGAGGTGAACAAGGCTATTAAGACTATTAAAACCATTAAGCAAGGAAATAGATCCTTTGCAGATTTCGCTCGAATTCCGGATGGCAGCAAGTAAACTAACTGATTGGCCTGAGCGCATGAAATGCGAATATTTCCACGATGGGGTAGACCCTGACATTTGCACCTGGGCAGTCATGCATCGTGAATGCCTACGCACCATTGCGAGAGTGGATCGAAGCGGGGCAACATCATCGCTAACCCGCTTCACCCGCTTCTAAAAGCAGGAGAAACCAGCAGCGACCAAGACCACTGCCAAAACTGCCGCCGCCGCGCCACTGAAGAAAACGGGAGGGGGGCCACCAGCTGTCGAGTCCACATCGGATCGTCGCCGTCGCCTGGGATTACATATGTCTGTGATTGCGGAGGTCCGGGCCATATGGCGTGCCAATTGGCCCAAAGAAACAGAAAGCCCCCACTCCAGCTCCTGCGCCAAAGTCAACAGCACGTAACTCCCATGCAAGCCAGGCCAAAAGGGCCCCAAGGAGCGATCACAAGCTGTTTTCGAATGATGACTTGGGGAAGTTGATGACACCAACCAGAAGGAGTAAGCCTTTCGTCAGTCTCCTGCGGAGGAGAGCCCAGCTCCAGATGCGATTGTGAGTGACGGGGAGTGCCCCCATAACTATTAAGTGACCTCTTTGGCCAATACATCTACACACACGCGCATATTAGCACACGCCCTAGTGGATCTGGTTGCTCCCACTGCCTTATAGAGGCCCCATGGGTTGCTGATCAACTGGGGCTCGAGCGTGACAGCATTGGCCAAAACCCATCACATTCACTCAAATGGATGGTGGTGGCAGTCCATTAGGCACCCGAAGGTCTGGGCCTCGTTCAGAACTCCAGCCAGTGCTCCTACGTTGCGCAGAACACTGGGAGAGACGAGTAGCTTCATCCTGGCCCTCCCAGTCATGCCAAACCATCCCATCGCGTGTTGGGTATGCCCTGGTTACTCTCCCATGAACCCACCATTCTCTGGGTGCAGCGTATCGTCCGTTTCACGGATCCCCCTTGTGGGGATCACATGCATGAGGGGAACCACCGGAGAGAACTCTATTGAACTTCCCCGATGGCCCCCAACCCCTGGCTCTCGCATGTCACTCCTAGCTCGGACTTAAACGGAATCCCCAAAGTCTACTGGGACTTGTATCATCCAAAGTTTTTCGAAGAACAGAAGTGTGACCAGTTACCCCCATCCGAGGGACACAGATTGTAAAAATCCCTATTGGTTCCAGGGAACACAACTTCCCAAAGGGTAGAATATATCGAATGAGCTCCCCACCGAGAAGAGAGGAGCTTCGTGCCTTCCTGGACAAGAATCTAGCCTTCGAGGGGATTTATTTGTCGGACTAGCCACCAAGAGCACTGCATACGCCAGCCCCAGTTCTTTTTGTAAAAAAGAAAGATGGAACTCTACGGCTATGCACCGACTACTGGGGACTAAATGCAGTTTCCATCTCAAATAAGTACCCCTTGCCCCTGATCAAAGATCTCCTCGATGCGTTGGGGAAGGGGCGTATTTTTACTACTTAAACTTGGATTTGAGCGTAAGCCTACTATTGAAAGTGAGGGATGCGCCCGAAGGTTTTGAACATTTAACAGCCTTTAATACTAGAAATTTGGTCAATATGAATACCTGGTAATGCCTTCCGGGCTATCTACAGGGGGCCCCAAGGGGCTTTTCATGTCACTCATCAATGACGTGCTACAAGAATTTTTGTTTTAAAGGAGTGGTTGTTTATTATTTAGGAGCGATGTCCTTATATATTCCCAATCGGAAGAGGAGCATGTTCGTCTAGTCAGAGCTGTGTTACAACGCCTGCTCGATAACTCTCTATTCGTGAAACCAACTAAATGTGCCTTTCATCAGACTTCCATGGATTACTTGGGGTATCGGATCTCACCAGAGGGCCTGGAAATGATCCAGCCAAAGTAGCTGCTGTAGTTAATTGGCCCGTTCCAACAACCCGCAGAGAGCTTCAATCCTTTCTAGGTTTCGCCAATTTCTACCGGGACTTTATCCCTCAATTCGCCAAAATTGCCCTGCCCCTCACTGTCTTGCTTAGCACAAAAGGGAAGGGTCCCCAAGCATCCAAACCTGGGGCTTCCCTCCCCTGGTCCCCAGAGTGTCAGGATTCTTTCCAATCACTTAAATTAGCTTTCACTAAGGAACCAGTGTTGAAACACCCGGACCCCTCCTTGCCCTTCGTCGTGCATGTAGACGCTTCGGACAAGGCGTTAGGAGCAGCCCTTTTGCAGAGAAATAAAGATAATAAACTTGTTCCGTGTGCTTACTTATTGAAAAAATTCTCCGGTCCAGAACTCAACTGGACCGTGGGTGACAAAGAAATGGCTGCTATCAAGGAGGCTCTTAGTACTTGGCGGCATTGGTTGGAAGGAGCCTCCCGCCCCTTCCAAGTCTGGTCTGATCATAAAAACCTGGCAGCCCTGTCTACACCACTCAAAATGTCAGCTAAACAGTTAAGATGGGCTGATTTCTTCTCCAGATTTGCTTTCACAGTCCATTTCTTCCCAGGCAAAAGCAACAAATTAGGGGACGCATTGTCCCGCCTGCCCAAGGGGGCGGACACGTCCTTACGTGCTATTCCGCGTACCATTCTCTCACCCTCACAATTGGGATTGGCGGTCACCCGATCCCAAACATCCACGCCCACTCCTCCACCCCCGCAGAGCATTCCAGAAGTCGTTTCGCCTTTCCTACGCCAGCTCGAGGAGGCGGGGCGGCAAGACGTCCCAACGGGGGAATCCGACCCCCTCCTGCAACTAAGGGGGGAGTTTGGAGGAGGGGAGACTGTTGGTACGTCCTGCCGACGCTACGTAAGCAAGTCCTGATGGCGGGCCACGATGCCAGGCAAGCGGGACATTTCGGATTTTTAAAAATGCTCCACTTGCTCCAGCTTCAATTTTGGTGGCGCACCATGCGCAAAGACATTGAAGCATATATTAGGGGTTGCCCGAAGTGTACTGAAGCCAAGTCTATCCCGGGCAAACCCCATGGATTATTGCATCCCATCCCTCCAGCTTCCAAGCCCTGGCAAGTGATCTCCATGGATTTCATCACGGATCTCCCTGAAAGCCATGGAAATACCGTTCTGTGGGTGGTGGTGGATCTCTTTTCGAAACAGGCGCATTTTATTCCATGCCCCACCATCCCTTCGGCACCCAAGTTAGCGAAATTGTTTATTCAACATGTCTACCGTTTGCACTCCTCGCCTGAGAAGGTGATCTCCGACCGCAGCCCCCAGTTCATCTCCAAGTTTTGGAAAGCATTCCTGGAGATTCTGGGAACCACTTCAGCTGTTGAGCTTGCCTCTGTACCCACGTGCAAGCAGCTTACGGCCAGACGGAACGGACCAACAGAACCCTGGAACAGTACCTACGTTGCTACACCAATTATCATCAAGATAACTGGTCCGAGCTACTGCCCTTTGCCGAATACGCCTATAATAATGCGGTTCATAGTAGTACCAACAAAACCCCCTTTGAAGTGGTGTCGGGTCGTTCTTACCCTCCCCTGCCTCAACTCCCAGACCAGGCGTTGCAGCCCCAGATTTTGGCGACTGGATCCAGTCTTTAGCTGAGGGCTGGAAGACCGTGTCTTCTTCGCTCGCACAAGCGCAGGAGGCGCAAAAAACCCAAGCAGACAAACATCATTCTGACTTTCCTTTTCAGATTGGGACATGGGTTTATTTATCCACGAAGAACCTCAGGGACGTACACAAATATTCCAAGCTGGGCAAGAAATTCATAGGTCCCTTTCGGATCACCCAAGTGATCAATGATGTGACTGCTCATTTAGAATTGCCATTCACCCTGTTTTTCATTCCAGCTTACTCAAGCGGGCTCCAGATTCCGATGCCTGGCACGACCAAACGGAGGCACCCCCGCCAGTGATTATTGACGGCCACAAGCACTATGAGATTGATGCTATTCTGGACTCTCGTTATTCCCGCAAACGCTTGCAATACTTAGTTTCATGGGTGGGATATCCTTCAGGCCATAACCAGTGGATTTATGTTGAGAATATTGATGCCCCCTCACTGATTTCTGCTTTTCATAAATCTTTTCCCCACAACCCAGGTGGGGAGGGAGCCTTCTTAGGGGAGGCGGAATGTAAGGGTGGGGGTTGATGTGTGTTTCTGTTCAGCCAGCCTGGCCTTGGAACATTCCATGATCTGGGCTGTATGCCCAGGATGGCTGCTGGAGTTAACCTTGCTGTCTACACTTATCATATATGTTTGAAGCTTGCCGTTTTACTATTGTGGGAATTGTAGTTGGGAGTTTTGGGAGGAGCCGTTTTGCCCGTAAAAGAGGCACCCTGATTTGGGGAAGGTCAGAATCTGCATTCCGTGTATTGAGACTCTTGAAGTTTATGAAATAAAGAACTGTTCTAAGTTGCTTAGTTTCGGGTCCTTCGAGGTTCTTTAATAGCTCCAGACCAACCAGCTCTCGGAAGCGCAGGGGAACAGAAACGGGACCCGACACAGCGAGTATAACGAAATAAAAGAAGGTTTCATTGAGATGCCAACCTACGTGTCGGCACCTCCACACCACGGCAACTGCGCTGCCTAGCAGCTTTACAATAACTTATATACACTTTCTCCCGCCCGGGAGTCCGGGGGAATACAGGACAGCCTACCACCATTCATTCACAAAATACATGACAACCAATCAGACATCTACAAAGTACATAGGAACCAATTAGAGTCCAGTGGGCAGTCCCTCCTTGAATTTCGCTGCAGAGGCAGGGCGAGGTGATGACGTAGGCACAGGTGGGAAAAACACAAAAGAGTCCCTTGGGTGCTTGGGGTCAGGAAATGAAACTTAACGACGATGGTACCCTTATCTGCCTGCTGGTGGGATTAGGCAGATGGAGGCGCTTCTTCCGGGGTCCCTTTTGTCAACGTCCATCCATGGTTTTAGCAAATGAAAGAGACATGCCCAGGTGGAGCAGGGGTGGATTCCTGCCTTGAGCTAAGGAGGTTCCATGCAGACGCAAATACAAAAGATAGCTATATTTCCTACTTTCTACCTAATACAGTGTGTTCCTACTTAACTTGCACAGAAATAAAACATAGTTCCATCTTTATTTAGAAGCAAGATCAGAAATGGAACAAAATCACTTCTGACTCCGCTATCAATGATGCACAACGGTCATGCACTCTACAGTATCAAAAGCCACATTTTGAAAGGGACCGGGGTTGAACAGTGACGCCTACGGTGCATGACAGCATGACACATTGCGCAGGAAAGTCCTGAAGCTCTGATGTCAGAACCACACGGATGCTTTCGGCATGCCGAACTGAGCATCTCGTGTGTGGGAAGGCGGAAATGTTGGCAGAATGACACGGGCAGGATCCACGTACCCCCCGCCCAAGCCTGGCTCTTTAGAAAGACGTCAGCTCGGAACAGAGCAGCTTTCCAAAACAGACATTCAGGGAAGTGACAGGAACAGCTGTAAAGGTGTTATTCTATTCTGCTGCCGAAAAATAATAACATGTGTTCTTAAAAAATCAACATAAGTCCTTATATATTATTTATCCAAAGGTATAATTTATTTGCAGACAAATAGCATCTCTCACTTCAAACTTGTTTAACTGTGTGTTTGAAACTGGCATCTTCTTCCCTCTTTTTTTGAGTCCTGGGCAAAATCCTCAGAATGCCCACGGGACAGGGAATTTGCTCAGCAGGAAGGTCTCTCTGATTGGCCCTCCCCCTCAAATAGTAGAGACTTTGATAGAGAGACAACTCACCCGGGATGGGGATGAACAGGAAGTTGCTGTTGGCAGGCAACCTGATCAGCCCCCATCTTTCCCCCCTGTGAGCAGACAACCTCCTTTGCATTTACACAGCTTTGGCAATAAATCTGCATTGATTTTTCCAGCATTCTCACAGCACAGATGATTCATTGCTTCTTATCAGTGAATCACCCGCTTGCTCACTCTGCTCCAAAGCGAAGGAAGCCGGGCGGAACAGGGGAGGAGGAGGAAGAGGGCACAGTCACCCTTTGACAGCTTCCGAGGGAACAATGCCACACTCTCTTTGGGTGCTCGTGCCCGTCCCGGGCTTGCCTCTAGCCCTTAACCTGCCATCATGTGGCAGCAATCCATGGACATCCCTTCTGCCCGTATCAGGCAATTTTTGGCTTCAACATATAGATAGATAGATAGATAGATAGATAGATAGATAGATAGAGAGAGAGAGAGAGAGAGAGATAGATAGATAGAGAGAGAGAGAGAGAGAGAGAGAGAGAGAGAGAGAGAGAGAGAGAGAGAGAGAGAAGAATAAGAAGAGTTTGGATTTCTATCCCCCCTTTCTCTCCCACGGCTCAAAGGCACTTACAATCTCCTTGCCCTTCCCCCCTCACAACAAGCACCCTGTGAGGTAGGTGGGGCTGAGAGAGCTCCGTAGAGCTGTGACTAGCCCAAAGTCACCCAGCTGGTGTGTGTTGGAGTGTACAGGCTAATCTGAATTCCCCAGAGAAGCCTCCACAGTTTAAGCAGCAGAGCTCAGGCTCAGAGCAGCTTTACAGTAGTGGATAATCTATAAAATTTGACTAAATAAACAATTAAACAATTATAATAATTAAAATCCAATCTAATCTAGTTAAAATACATTTAAATTAAAATCAACCAAAAGCTTAATTTCAAATCAGACTTAAAATGAGACCGGCAACAGATGCCATTTAAAGCAAACAGAGAATTAGGATTTGGGCTGGCAACAAGTGCAATTAGGAATAGACAATTAGAGGTAGAGAGATGGAGAGATAGACAAAACCAGTCAACATTCTGCGATGTGGGTATGGCTGTACCACACTGCTTCCCTCACTCTTGCAGCCATGGCCTCTTCCCCTTCAGAAGTTGGGGCCCTGTGAGACTTGCAGGAATTCCTCAGGGCCTGCAAAACGGTCTTGTTCGCCTAGACTTTCGCCTAGACTTTCCCACCTGGCCAGTCGGGAAGATTGTGAGTATACCACCTATTGCATAGGTGTCAAACTCGCTGCCCTCCAGATCTTATGGACTACAGTTCCCATCACCCCTGCCAGCATCATGCTGGCAGGGGATGATGGGAACTGTAGTCCATAACATCTGGAGGGCCGCAAGTTTGACACCTGTGACCTATTGCCTCGGCCTCTCATGGGTTTAGTGGGCGGGGGAGAGGGGCTTGTTGCCATCTGTTTTTATCTGTTTTATGTGTTTTATTTAATGGACCTTTTATTGAATTATTTGTATTGATGTTGTACTATTGGTCCTCCTTTGAGGGCGGGTGGGTTATAAACAAACAAACAAACAAACAAACAAACAAACAAACAGATAAATATATATTTTTAAAAATTATAAAATGACTCCAGAAGGCCACAGCTACTGAAGGAACAGATGGAACCTTTCTTCCCCTAACAGGCTCATGGCCATCAAAACTGAAGAAATGGTAGGTGAAGAGCCCTTAACTCAGGGACTTCTCCTATCCAGGGTTTTTAGCACCTGGCTTGACAACAGTTCATGTGAAAGGGATCTGGGAGTCTTAGTAGACCACAAACTGAACATGAGTCAGCAGTGTGATGCAGCAGCCAAGAAAGCCAATGCGATTTTGGGTTGTATCAATAGGAATATAGTGTCAAGATCAAGGGATGTAATTGCACCTCTCTATTCTGCACTGGTTAGACCTTGCCTGGAATATTGTGTACAGTTCTGGGCACCGAAATGCAAGAAATAAATTGACAAGCTGGATTGCCTCCAGAGGAGGGTGACCAAAATGGTCAAAGGTCTGGATTCCATGCCCTCTGAGGAGTGGTTTAGGCAGCTAGGTAGCCCGGAGAAGAGAAGGTTAAGGGGTGACATGATAACCATGTTTAGATATCTGAAGGGATGTCATGTCGGTGAGGGAGCAAGCTTGTTTTCTGCTGCCTCAGAGGCTAGGACAAGGAGTAACGGGTTCAAGGTGAAAGAAAAAAGATTCGACATGGCATCCCTTCAAATATCTAAACGTGACTATCGTGTCACCTCTTCACCTTCTCTTCACCAAACTAAGCATCTCCAGCTCCTCATAGAAGGGCTGTCCACGTTCTTCCTCTTAAGGGATTTGCTCCCAGCAAGTGGGAGTCGCCCCCACACCCCATCTTTCCCAGCCCTTTCTTCGGCACCTGCCCAATCCACCCTCCCCCAAAATCTCACCCTGAGACCCCAACTCCCTTGCATTACAACACCACGGCCTGCTGGGCTGTCTCCACACGCCCTGGCCCAGAGCCAGCTGCAGCCCCTGGCCGTGCTCCTCTGGCTCTCCCAGACAGGAAGGCAGAAAACCCACCTGAGAAGCCAGAACTGGGTGTTCAGCCGAGGGAGGACTGACCCAGGAGAGGGCAGCCAGGCCCCGACATCTTCGGAACTTCTATGCCACCCCTTTAGACAACAGGCAAGAGCTGGCATCACCACTGCTCTGAAGTCCTCTGACTGGGACAACAGCAGTACAACTACGAGCGTTTCCCCACTTACTCATAGCCCCCTATGCCGTGCGCTACTCTCAGCACGCATCATTTCTGGCGCGTGCCCGGGCTTCCCCACGTTCCTGCGCTCTGCGCGGGGTCATCAAAAGGCGCCGTTTTGAAGAGCGCCAGGAATGACACGCGCTGAGGGGGCGCGACAGCTGCAGCATCGGGGCGGCTGCATTGTCGCCGCCCCAGTAGTGGGGAGTACCGGGGGACCCCGCGCTACTTGGCTACAGTAGCACGGGGCAGAAGGTAAGTGGGAAAACGCCCTACAGGTAATCGATTTCGAATACCTTTAATGGCATATAAATAGTTTAACATTAACAGTGCAAGATAATAACAGCCTTTACAACTTCTGACGAGTTAAAATAACACCATTTAAAAATTTAGCCACCGCTTCCAACAGCTCGTAGTTGTGCACAGGTAATCTGTGGCTAGAAGTGCCCGGAAAAAGGCAATGGGATGCTACTGTCTGACCAACCCTTGCCTCACAAATCCTATGATGAGACAAATATCTCACTACCCAGGTGGAACATAGAATGAGGTTGAAGCAAGGACTTTACCCCCCCCAAAGGAAACCTCACCCCATTCAGTTTCCCACAACCAATCAGCTCATCTTTCCCATTTCTCAGCTCCCTTTGAAGGAGACGTCTGTCCAGATTCTTGTTGATAAATCCTGCAAGGGAAAATGCTCTCTGCCAAGTAGGCCGGGGTTAGCAGCTGGTGCCCTCTTGTCAGCTGAAACTCTCCAATTTTTGCACCAATTTTTACTTATTGGTGCAAAATTGGTGCAAAAATTGGAGAGTTTCAACTGACAAGAGGGCACCAGCTGCTAACCCCGGCCTACTTGGCGGAGAGCATTTTCCCTTGCAGGATTTATTTTTACTTATTGGTGCAAAATTGGTGCAAAAAACTGTGCACCAATTTTTACTGATCAACCTATGTGTCTTCTCCATAATAAAGGCTTCTTAACCTTAACAGCATAGGGTCTGGTGTGGATGGATGTAGTTCCCAGGTCTGACATGTGGCACCCTGTGGCAAGCTTTTGTTTCCCTATTGAGGGGATGCACACAACCTCCTATGAATTCTGGGACCTTGTTTTATTTTCAACTATAAACCTCCTCTCAATAGTGAGCATAAATAAGGCTTTGGGTTCATGCCATGAAGTGAGTTTTTGGGTGTGTGAGTAGACATCGCGGGGGCAGGCTCGGTTTGTGAACCAGTAAGATTTATTTATTTACAAGTCATTTTGAAGGGCACAGAATAGCGGCACAGGTCTCCAGGCAGATGAAGGAGCGAGCTGGCCGAGGCACAAACATTTAAACTGGATGAGACTTCAGAGAGTCGTTAGAGTTTCCTCTCATGCTTTCAGGCACTTTTATTGACTGTTTACTAGGTTGGAGTGTTTCCCACATGCAGGATTCCCCCTACGCCAGCCTGCTCTTTCCCCAGAGTCAGACTAAGGCCCTTTCTGCAGAGGGACGTAGCTTCCTAAACAGCGCCCGGGGCTTAGTCTGGGCGCTGCACCCCCTAAAGGCACCCATGGGGCACAGCAAGCCAACCTGACTGGCCTCGGCCCAGAGGTGGGATCCAGCAGGTTCTCACAGGTTCCCAAGAGCAGGTTACTCATTATTTGTGTGTGCCGAGAGGGGGTTACTAATTGGTGAGTTTGCCACGGGACTTTTGCCTTAGTTACGCCCCTCCTCTCAGCAGCAGCGCGCAGAACTTGAAGCAGTCTAGCAGGAGGTGCGCCGGCGTGCGTGGCAGCCTGCGCCTGCGTGCATTCATTTCCCGCCCAAGGACTGGCGCAGCGGCTGCATCCTTGCCACAACCCCGCCCAGGAATGCCCCGCCCCCAGAATGCCCGGCCACACCCCCATCGTGCCCCGCCCAGCCCCATTGGCGCTGCGCCACAGTTTGAATCCCACCACCATGGGAACCTGTGACTAAAATTTTTGGATCCCACCACTGAACAAGGCCCCAAACTCCATGTGGAGTTCAGAGCACCTGTTTGCTGCTGGCCTAAGCTGACCCCCCCGCCTCACTGAGACCAGCATCAAACTGAACACAGAAGAAGTCTGACTGGGTCTGGTTTTATCCTGTTGTCTCCGCCTACCCCCAAGTTCCACCTCCGGCCAGGCCCGGGACAGAGGCCTGGGACCAGCTGAGGGCAGCAGCAAATGGGTCACTCTGAACTCCATGTAGAGTTTGGGGTGGGAGCAACCCTCCTGGCTAGTGTTTAACTGTGCCCCAGCCCAAACAGGGCTGGGTTGCAGTTGTGAGGGGGACGTGGCAGGGTGCCCCCCAGGAAGTGGTGCCTGGGACTCTAGTCCCCTTGTACCCCTTTGCTATGCTAGTGTTCCCACACAAATTACTGAAAACGTTTGGAAAACATTTTCAAACCACCCCTCCCTTGTAACCACAATGTATTTCTGCACTCAACCCCTTGAAACAGTTCCTGGACGCCATGACATGATTTCTCTCTCTCTCTTTTCTCTCTCTTTTCATTCTGTGTTGAATGGATGCTTCAGTGCCTCAACACCTTCTTGCCAGGATTTTCTATTCCTCATATACTTGAAGCAGTAAAGAGTAGCACCCTTCCTACCCCCCCCCCAATAAAAAAACCCAAACAGACATGATTGAAATAGAAGGTGAACGATTTATACAATCTGGAGAGAAACCAGAGTTTCTAATGAAATACCGCATGTTGAAGATTGCCTGGAAATATATAAATATATATATATATGTTTATGGATTTAGACTTATTGTCATTTTCATTACAGACGGAAAAATACAGAGAAGAGGAGTTTTTTTCACTTAAACTTTAATATAGAGGAGTTTTTTTTCACTTAAACTATAATATAGTCCAATAGAATCCTATATGTATAAGTTCTAATACTATTTAATGAATTTAATGAATAAGAACATAAGAACTAGCCTGCTGGATCAGAGCAGAGTCTATCTAGTCCAGCACTCTGCTACTCGCAGTGGTCCACCAGGTGCCTTTGGGAGCTCACCTGCAGGGTGTGAAAGCAATGGCCTTCTGCTGCTGCTGCTGCTCCTGAGCACCTGGTCTGCTAAGGCATTTGCAACCTCAGATCAAGGAGGATCAAGATTGGTAGCCATAGATCAAGATTGGTAGCCATAGGTGATATAAATCACCTGAACTGTGTCCATCGTAACAGTCCTTCTACTTAGGCTACGTTATGCTAATCTTTTTATAAAATCTGGAAAGAGAAGTCCTATGTTTAACCGAGATTCCCTTCACCAAGTTCCCAAATAGGGGAGATATTTTAATCTTTTTGTACCAAGCATATCTGTACTGATACACTATTAATTATGTTTAGTTTGTTTATTATTAAATTTTAATTAAAAAAAGAGAAATGATTGAAATAAACTGGCGAGGGGGAAGGGAGGGAGCACCAAATCTGACACACACACACACACACACACACATGCACGCACGCACGCACGCACGCACGCACACGCGTGCACAAACACACACACACACGTCCCGGAGGTGACGGAATGCTGGAGCATCATTGGGTATGGGCTCATCGGAGTTGCTGATTCTCCCTTCGGGGAAGGACGGCCTCCTTTCCATCAAACACCCTTTAATCGCCGTGGTGGCGAACCTTTGGCACTCCAGATGTTATGGACTACAATTCCCATCAGCCCCTGCCAGCATGGCCAATTGGCCATGCTGGCAGGGGCTGATGGGAATTGTAGTCCATAACATCTGGAGTGCCAAAGGTTCGCCACCACGGCGTTTACTGGGAGGAAACTGTCTGACAGCTTCTGGGGGGTGGGGGGTTTCCACGGAGGCCTTTGTGATGAGGCCCCTGCCACCGAGCCCTGACATTTCCATCTCAGGCAGGGGTGGGGGGTGTGGGTTGGGGAAAAGGCCTCTGATCTGGCTGCTCCTCTCCTTCTGAGCACGCCTCCTTGCCTTTCAGACCTTCCAGCCATCATCCGAGCCGTCCCCCCGGCGCATCTCAGAACTACTCAGAATTCACAGCCTCCCATTATCAAACAGGTTTTTTCCACATAATTACAGTTTCTGTAGCTCCCTCGTCCCTGGCTGAGTGGCCGTGCTTCGAAAACAAGATCTCTCTCTGTATACTCATCAGCTATGCAGATGGATTCAGGGCATGATCAAAGGGGATGGAAAGCACGCTGGCCTCCAGCCCCCCCTTCCCCCCGCCACTCCGCCACGTCTGTCTGTTTGGGAGGCAGGGGGAGGCACAGTTCCAGGGGCAGCCTTTGCCAGGCCCATTGGAGCACAAACACATAGGCTGAGGGGTGCCAATCTCCAGGTGGCACCTGCAGATCTCCTGGAATTAGAATTCATAAAATCATAGAGTTGGAAGCAGAGGTGGGATCCAGCAGGTTCTCACAGGTTCCTGAGAGTAGGTTACTAATCATTTGTGTGTGCTGAGAGGGGGTTACGAATTGGCGATTTTGCCACGTGATTTTGGCCTTAGTTACGCCCCTCCTCTCAGCAGTAGCGCACAGAACTTGAAGCAGTCTAGCAGGAGGTGCACTGGCGTGTGTGGCAGCCTGCGCCTGCATGCATTCGTTTCCTGCCCAAGGACTGGCACAGCGGCTGTGTCCTTGCCACAGCCCCGCCCCAGGATGCCCCGCCCTCGGAATGCCCGGCCACGCCGCCATCGTGCTCCGCCCAGCCCCATTGGCGCTACGCCACAGTTTGAATCCCACCACCATGGGAACCTGTTACTAAAATTTTTGGATCCCACCACTGGTTGGAAGAGACCCCCAGGGCCATCCAGCCCAGCCCCCTGCTTTGCAGGAGACACAATCAGAGCACTCCTGACAGATGGCCATCCAACCTCTGTTTCAAAACCTCCAAAGAAGGAGACTCCACCACCCTCTGAGGCAGTGTGTTTCACTGTTGAACAGTCTTTACCATCTGGTGGAATCTCTTTTCCTGCACCTTGAGTCCGTTACTCCTCGTCCCAGTCTCTGAAGCAGCAGAAAACAAGCTTGCTCCCTCTTCAACATGACATCCCTTCAAATATTTCAACATGGCTATCATGTCACTCATTGTCAAGGAACAGCAGTGGCATAGTGGTTAAGAGCAGGTGCACTCTGATCTGGAGAACCAGGTTTGATTCTCTGCTTTGCTGCTTGAGCTGTGGAGGCTTATCTGGGCAACCAGGTTAGCTGTACACTCCAACCCACCCCAGCTGGGTGACTTTGGGCTAGTCACAGTTCATCGGAGCTCTCCAGGCCCCACCCACCTCGCAGCGTGTTTGTTGTGGGGGAAAGGAGAACATAAGAACATAAGAACTAGCCTGCTGGATCAGACCAGAGTCCATCTAGTCCAGCTCTCTAGTCCAGGAGCAGCAGTGGCGTAGGAGGTTAAGAGCTCATGTATCCAATCTGGAGGAACCGGATTTGATTCCCAGCTCTGCCGCCTGAGCTGTGGAGGCTTATCTGGGGAATTCAGATTAGCCTGGGCACTCCCACACACACCAGCTGGGTGACCTTGGGCTAGTCACAGCTTCTCGGAGCTCTCTCAGCCCCACCCACCTCACAAGGTGTTTGTTGTGAGGGGGGAAGGGCAAGGAGATTGTAAGCCCCTTTGAGTCTCCTACAGGAGAGAAAGGGGGGATATAAATCCAAACTCCTCCTCCTCCTCCTCCTCCTCCTCCTCCTCCTCCTCCTCCTCCGCCTCTGCTACTCGCAGTGGCCCACGAGGTGCCTTTGGGAGCTCACCTGCAGGAGGTGAAAGCAATGGCCTTCTGCTGCTGCTGCTGTTCCCGAGCACCTGGTCTGCTAAGGCATTTACAATCTGAGATCAAGGAGGATCAAGATTGGTAGCCATAGGAGATTACAGGAGAGAAAGGAGAGATATAAATCCAAACTCCTCCTCTTTCTCCTCCTTCTTCTTCCAAAACATAAGCAGATCCCTAAGTCTCTCCTCATATAGGGCATGGATTCCAGGCCTTTTAACATTTCAGTCAACCTCCTCTGAATCCATTCCAGCTTGTCAATGTCCTTCTTGAATTGCAGTGCCCAGAACTGAACACAATATTCCAGGTGAGGTCAAACCAATCCTTTCTCCAAGGTGGGCTATGGTTTTTTTCCTCAGAAGGAGGCCTTTCGTCGGTGCAAACTGAGCTCGGGCTCCCATCAAAACAAGGCTCTCTCTCCTGCCGCCGGCACTCTAATCCAGCCGCATCTCCGGAAATGATTTATTCATTTAAGCATTTATTTATTAATCGGCTTCTCGGCCGGGGAGCTGGAATCCCGCTTGGACTTATCTTGAGCTTTGTTTAGCAATAGGAGCGATCAGCTCAAACGATCTCTGCGATTTTCCATTTGGAGAATCAATGGCGTTAAAGGTGCTCGGGAGCTCATCCACAAAACATGAGAGCCCTCGCCTCTCCGAAAGGCAGCCGAGGGAGCGGCAGCGGCGGCCGCGGCCTGGGAAGCGGGATGCATTTGAAATGGAAAAGGTGCTCTGCTCTAGGCCCAAGTCACCGTGTGTTCCTGGCGGGGTTTTTGCTGCGACGGCTCCCGGTCTGGCTACATGGAGCTGCTGCAATGGGTGCTCTTTTGTGCCCCAGACCTGCGCCAACTGTCCCTGCCTTGGCAGAAAACCTTTGGCTGGATCGAGCTCTTCTATGGGAAGAATGACAAAGACCAAATAGAGCCCCCCAGAGGCACGTGGGGTGGAGGGAAGCAGGCCCGGCTCATCAACGGGCACGCAGCCGTGTCCAATTGGCTGAATTAACTCATATTCCCAATGAAAGGAGCAGAGTGAGTGGGAAACAGCGATAGGGACTTCAAAAGGGGGACGGCTCTGGAATGCTGTACGGAGAAGCACCGTCGCTGTGATTGCAAAAACCACATCAGCAGGACCCCTTGGGACGAGTAGCCGAACGAAACGGGAGAGCCGCACACAGCCAGATGTTCAATGTGCTGCTGAAGGCTTTCATGGATGGAATGAAGAAGAAGAAGAAGAGTTTGGATTTATATCCCCTCCTTTCTCTCCTGCAGGAGACTCAAAGGGGCTGACAATCCCCTTGCCCTTCCCCCCTCACAACAAACACCCTGTGAGGTGGGTGGGGCTGAGAGAGCTCCGAGAAGCTGTGACTAGCCCAAGGTCACCCAGCTGGTGTGTGTGGGAGTGCCCAGGCTAGTCTGAATTCCCCAGATAAGCCTCCACAGCTCAGGCGGCAGAGCGGGGAATCCAACCCGGTTCCTCCAGATTAGATACACGAGCTCTTAACCTCCTACGCCACTTGCTTCTGTGGGGTTTCCAGACTGAATGGCCACAATCTGTTAGTTTTAGCTCCAAACGTTTTGCTCCCATCTGTGGCTGGAATCTTCGGAGACGTGATTCTCTCCGTGGCACAGTGCGGACTGGGTGTGCGGTGGAGATAGAAGCACATCGGCATAAAATGGGGCCTGGGGCAAGACCTTATTTTTGCGCCCGCTGTGTCCCCCAACCAGCCCCATTTATCGGCTCCCGGAAGCTGGGGTCCCCCACCTCTATTGGAGGCCGCACCTGCCTCGTTCGAGGGGCTTGCCGCATCTGAACCTGCCAAAGGGACATCTGAAGGCTCCTGGCCTTGACTGCAGCTTGATCACGTGGGGGCATGATCTTGCGCCCCCCACGTGATCAGATGGGTGGTGCCCAGGGACAAATGGGTGGTGCCCTCCACATGCCCCTCTGGCAGGTACGCCCCTGGGTGGAGACATATGTTTTTTCCCACTTCACAGAGCGGGTGAAACACATTTGCGTGTGTCTGCGTGGAGTTCATTTGCAAATGCAACTGTAATCAAACTCCTTCCTGATGCATGAAAATCTGCCTCAATCCCATCCCATCCCATCCCCCTGTGAGGGAGACAAAATATATAACCCACTCCACACATTATCACGAAGAGGAACAAGTCTAATGTGGATTCTGTGCAGCATAACAATAACAGGTTTCATCCTTTTTTAAAATCCGGGTCTATTTTATTCCATTTTCATCCTTTGCTTCGGTGCCCGTTTTCCGTGAAGGAATTTAGTTGAGGTCAGGGGGAAACAATTTGTTTTCTTTCTGTTCCTTTGCATGAGGCTTTTTTTTACAATGCAAATGTGCAGGCCAAACATCCCATTTCCCCCCTTGCATTCTGATTGGCTGTTCCATCATCACAGTCCCCCTTCTGCCCGTTCCTGCCCTCTGCTAAGGGAATGCTTCTGATTGGTGGAGAATCTACAGGAAACCCCCCCCCCCTTTCTACATTGTGGGGAAAAAAAGTTTAGGGCTTTGAAACCACAACACGCGTAAACATGAAGCACGCAAACGCCCCCAAACGTTGTGATACACAAAATAATAAAATCTGTCCAAAAAGGGAGCAAAGCAATATGCCCCATCGTCATCCAAAGGTGTGCATACGCTGAGCTGTGTGCTCTGAGCACCCAAAAAATAAGAAGAAGAGGAGACAGGGCCATATACTGTACATATTTGGGTGAAATTGTTAGGGAGATTTTATACGTGAATTAGCAGTGTAGAACAGAAGAGACAGATTCTCAGTTGCTTTTGTATAAATGAGCTGACTAACTATTAGGGAGGGTTACATGGAGATAAAATAACAAATCCTTTCTTCCCTGTTACATATCTACAGTGCTATACTTGGTTACATCTTGGCTATCTTGCTTCATGGTCACACCATGGTGTTCTCCTCAAACAAAGAAACAGAGTTAACTTTATAACCTCTGGCTCTGCGACCCCTGGCATGTAAGCAAGGTCTGGCTGCCTGACCAATAGCTAAGCAATAGAACAGGTCATATAAAACAGTGACCTCAGCAACTTGTTGAACCGGTGAACCGGTGGACATTGTCTACTTGGATTTCCAAAAGGCTTTTGACAAAGTTCCTCACCAGAGACTGTTGAGAAAACTCAGCAATGAAGGAATAAGAGGGGGAAGTCCTCCTATGGATTAAAAACTGGTTGAGAAACAGGAAACAAAGAGTGGGTGTAAATGGGAAGTTCTCACAATGGAGAGATGTCGGGAGTGGTGTCCCCCAAGGATCCGTTTTGGGACCAGTGCTCTTTAACCTATTCATAAATGACCTGGAAGTAGGGGTGGGTAGCGTGGTGGCCAAGTTTGCAGATGATACCAAATTATGTAGGGTGGTGAGAACCACAAAGGATTGCGAGGAGCTCCAATCGGACCTTGATAAATTAGGTGAGTGGGCTAAGAAATGGCAAATGCAGTTCAATGTAGCAAAATGTAAAGTGATGCACACAGGGGCAAAAAAATCCAAACTTCACATACACGCTACAGGGGTCAGTGCTATCAGTCACAGACCAGGAAAGGGATTTAGGCGTCTTAGTTGATAGTTCCATGGGAATGTCAACTCAATGCATGGCAGCTGTGAAAAAGGCAAACTCTATGCTGGGGATCATGAGGAAAGGAATTGATAATAAAACTGCAAAGATTGTCATGCCCTTATATAAAGCAGTGGTGCTAATGACCTTGGAGGTATACTGTGTCCAGTTCTTGGTCGCCGTGATCTCAAAAGGATATTGAGGAGATAGAAAAAGTGCAGAGAAGGGCAACAAGGATGATTGAGGGACTGGAGCACCTTCCCTATGAGGAGAGGCTGCAGCGTTTGGGACTCTTTAGTTTGGAGAGGAGGCGCTAAGGGGATATGATTGAAGTCTATAAAATTATGCATGGGGTAGAAAATGTTGACAGAGAGCGATTCTCCTCTCTTTCTCACAATCCGAGAACCAGGGGCATTCATTGAAAATGCTGGGGAAGAATTAGGACTAATAAAAGGAAACACTTCTTCACGCCGCGTGTGATTGGTGTTTGGAATATGCTGCCACAGGAGGTGGTGATGGCCACTAACCTGGATAGCTTTAAAAGGGGCTTGGACAGATTTATGGAGGAGAAGTCGATTTATGGCTACCAATCTTGATCCCTTTGATCTGAGATTGCAAATGCCTTTAACAGACCAGGTGGATCGAGCAACAGCCGCAGAAGGCCATTATGCTCTCACATCCTACATGTGAGCTCCCAAAGGCACCTGGTGGGCCACTGCGAGTAGCAGAGAGCTGGACTAGATGGACTTTGGTCTGATCCAGCTGGCTTGTTCTTATGTTCTTATGTTCTTATGTTCTTGTTAACAGACACACAGTTAACCAGTAGTGGGATCCAAAAATTTTAGTAACAGGTTCCCATGGTGGTGGGATTCAAACTGTGGCGTAGCACCAGTGGGGCTGGGCGGGGCATGACGGGGGTGTGGCCGGCATTCAAAGGGCATTCCTGGGCGGGGCTGTGGCAAGGATGCAGCTGCTGCGCCGGTCCTTAGGCGGGAAACCAATGCACGCAGGCGCAGGCTGCCACGCACGCCGGTGCACCTCCTGCTAGACTGCTTCAAGTTCTGTGCGCTACTGCTGAGAGGAGGGGCGTAACTAAGGCAAAAATCAGGTGGCAAAATCACCAATGAGTAACCCCCTCTCGGCACACACAAATAATTAGTAACCTACTCTCGGGAACCTGTGAGAACCTGCTGGATCCCATCTCTGCAGTTAACCCTTTCATGACCAAGCTGTAACAGACACTTGGAAATATCCCAACAGAAATGGCACTCATAGTCACTGCCAAGGGAAGGAAACACACTTGGGGACGTTTCTGAAATGGCGGGCTATCACACCAGTTGGCAGCTCAGCAGAAACAAAACTGACATGATGTGAGCTGGAAGAATTGGTGGAGGGGCAGGGAAAATAAAGCGGTTGGGCGGCCATGTTGTTCTCTTGGGAGCAGGCCCAACCTGGGATCGATGGGGATGTGCATGGACGTGAAGGTTTCACCAAAAAATATTTACCCCAATTATGGCTGCTAGAATGAGAATCTGGTCTGATGAAGACTACTCGAAAACGGCTAGAATAAACGCATTCCGTTCATTCCGCACAGATGGATTCGTTTGATTCTCTTGTACTCCGGAGATTGATTCAATACAAGATGACATTGTTTCGTCACGTTGAAAGTACAGCGCGTTAATGCAGATAATGAACTGACAATACTGAGTACGAACGCTGATACTCTTACAGCTAAGACTTGTTATAGGCCCTTTCCGCATGGGCCAAAAACGGCGGCCTGGGGTAAAAAAGCGCCGCCTTCAGGCCGCTTCAGCATTGCGGCTGCACTGCTGAAACGCGAGCAGCGCCGCATTGGCTCCCCTTCCCTCCCCTCAGGGCGTCAGGCCATCCTCAAAACACCCCTTTTAAAGGGTGTTTTTGAAAACAGCGCGTTCCCGGGCGGCGCTGATGTGAACAGCACCGCTGAACACGCCATTTCTTCCTACCAGTTTGTCAAGTCATTATCGCCTTCCTTTTGAAGCCTCGCCCATTTTCGTCCTCCGACCCCTGGAGGTCGGAGGGCAGTGTGGGTGGGGCTTAGGAAGACAGCAGGGCAACGACGGCGACAAGGCAAGTAAGAGAGGGACAGGGAAGAGGTGGCTCCATGCGGAGCCGCCTCTCCTGGGCGCATCTTCTGCTAGTCAGCCGCGACGCTAGCGTCTTGCGGGCGAAGTCTCCACCCCCACGCCGGCAGAATTCTTGCTGGCGTGAGGGCGCCCGGAGGCCTGTGAGGAAAGGGCCGTAGTTAAAAACTCTGTTCTTGAAGATATTGAGTACATATAGTGTTGTTGTATAGCATCATTGTTGCACTCGTTCTGTTATATACATGCACTTTATTGTTTGATACACATTTTTGAGCACATAAAAAGCGGTGGGTGCAATGCGTTTCTGATTGTGTATCAACCTGGGATTTGTCAAAAAGATTTTTAAAATCATGATTTTGGTGTTTGTTTTTTAAAAAACCCAGGTTGAGAGAAATATAACGGGCCAATCCTGCTTTGGTGGAGGGTCCCATGCAAAGTTCTTCCCCAAACCAGGATACTTCCCTTCATCAACCGATGTCTACCCCGTGCGGAATCCACCTTACTATGACTTGCCTTTGAGGAGGCCACCCACAGATGCAGGAGAAAAACTCATGGCCACACAGCCCAGAAGACCCACAACGACCAGTTATGTGCTCCCTTTTGCAGCTCCTGAGACATTGCTCCGGGGGACTTTCCATCCAGCACCTTCCTGTTTTATTAGAAAAACACAGGAGGGTCTAAAGGACAGAGTCAGTTCATGGCCCGGCATTGTTTCCTTTTTGATTAAATCATAAGAAGGAGTAACAGAATCTTTGCAGGGCAATTCTTGGCATCTCTCCACATAGCCTGGAGTAACCATTATTAATAAGCACCATGACTGCATTCGTGCTTATTCTACAAATACCTGCAGCGCAAGTAGATTCAGCCACCTTTATTGCCTGAGTAGGTGGTTTGTGGGGGCGGGGGGGGATGCCCGATATTGTAATAATCAGCTCAACCTGCTCTAACAACGAAAACGGCACTCAAAGCGGCCTTCAGGGGCAAGTTCCAGATATAATCTTGCTTCGCAGTCTTCATAGGCTTGGAGTATGACAGAATTAGGGCTAATGTGCCCTTTTAAATCCTGTGGCAGGATTTCTATACAGATTATCTACCCAGATTCATCTTCCGGCAGTGAAGAAGAAGAAGAATTGGGTTTATATCCCCCCTTTCTCTCCTATAGGAGACTCAAAGGGGCTGACAATCTCCTTGCCCTTCCCCCCTCACAACAAACACCCTGTGGGGTGGGTGGGGCTGAGAGAGCTCCGAGAAGCTGTGACTAGCCCAAGGTCACCCAGATAAGCCTCCACAGCTCAGGTGGCAGAGCTGGGAATCAAACCCAGTTCCTCCAGATTAGATACACGAGCTCTTAACCTCTTACACCACTGCTGCTCCTTAAGAGCTCTCAGGATTCTCCTTAATGCCTCTGAAACTGAAGAAGAGAAGAAGGAGTTTGGATTTATACCCCACCTTTCTCTCCTGTAAGGAGACTCAAGGTGGCCTACAAGCTCCTTTCCCTTCTCTCCCCACAACAGACACCTTGTGAGGTATGTGGGGCTGAGAGAGTTTTGAGAGGACTGTGACTAGCCCAAGGTCACCCAGCTGGCGTGTGTGGGAGTGCCCAGGCTAATCTGAATTCCCCAGAGAAGCCTCCACAGCTCAGGCGGCAGAGCAGGGAATCAAACCCGGTTCCTCCAGATTAGAGTGCACCTGCTCTTAACCACTATGCCACTGCTGCTCCTCGAAAGCAAACAGATTTCAGAACATAGCATTATGTGCTGCTTCTCGCCATGGTGTTGCCTGCCGAAGTCCTTCAGAGTTCAGCGATGGGACTCTCTGCCTCCAGAGGTAGCAGATGCCAGTCCTGGGAAGAGGCAAGAGCAGAGGAAGGAGAATGCAGGGTGGCCCCCAGGGCTGAAAAAACTCTGCCCACCCCTCCTGCAGGCGGTTGTTCTGCGTCTGCACCCAGCTGACTGATACCAGGTGGAGGCGAGTGAGGTGCAAGCGGGGAACTTTTGCCAGCAGCTCTGGCAGAGGCATCTCACCACGGTGCCAAAGCCGCTGCCCCTCTGAAGTGCCAGCAGATTATCTGCGGCTCTAATCCGAATCCATTGCAGGGGAAGCGCTGCTGCTGCTGCTTCTCCTTCTCCTTCTCCTTCTCCTCCTTCTCCTCCTCCTCCTCCTCCTCCAAATGGCAGGCCCTACTAGACAGCTCCTTCCTCCTCCTCCCTCCCTCCCTCCCTCCCTCCCTCCCTCCCTCCCTTCCTTCCTTCCTTCCTTCCTTCCTTCCTTGTGCACAAATCTTGGTGAGACTCTTTTCCTCTGCTCAGAGCTGCTGGGGCTGCGTGGGCTGCAAAAGAAGATCAATCCATCCGTCAAGCCAGGTGCTAAAATCCAGTGTGACAAGGGGAATGTAAGTGCACGTAAGCAGGGATCAGAAGTAAACCAGATCTGGAGTGTCCTAAACAGTTCTATATTTGGGAGATGCTCCCCCCCCCATCCCATCCAAGGCTCCAAGGGAAGCTCCGTCGCCTCTTGGGGCTTTTGTTGAGGGGGTGGTGTTGACAGTCCTTAGTGCAGAAGCATCTCCGTGTGACGCGCCTGCGGTGTGTGGGAGACACATTTACATTTGCTTATTATTTGTATCCCTGGCCGTTGTTCCGCCGCACGTCTTCTCAAGGGTACTGACACTCATAAAATTGCACATCCTTGGTTCAGAGCAGCGGCTTTTCTTTAGAAGCATTTTTTAAAAATCAACTTTTACTGTTTCCCATTTTAAACACTTTATTACTCAGTGTATATTTAGATGCATTTGTCATTCAAACTGACAAACTGGAGAGCCCTCTGACTGCCTGTCTTCTAGTTTTCATAAGCCTTTTGCCCCCTCTACACACCTTGACGTGGTGCAGTGGTTAAAGAGCAGGTGCATTCTAATCTGGAGAACTGGGTTTGATTCCCCGCTCTGCCACTTGAGCTGTGGAGGCCCATCTGGTGAACCAGATTAGCTTGTGCATTCTACCACATGCCAGATGGATGACCTTGGGCTAGTCACAGTTCTTCTGAGCTCTCTCAGCCCCACCCACCTCACAGGGTGTTTGTTGTGAGGGGGGAAGGGCAAGGAGATTGTAAGCCCCTTTGAGTCTCCTACAGGAGAGAAAAGGGGGATAGAAATCCAAACTCTTCTGCTCTTCCTCTTCAAACTAGGGAGCAATTCCCAAGTCCTGAAATCTTATATTAACTTAGAAGCATGTAAGTACATTTTTCAATACATTTGCTGGACTGTATTGCTGCTGCTAGTATTTGAGGTGCCGACACTCGTTTGTTTCTCGTTTGTTTCTCGTTTTGAGTGAAAGCTAAGGTCCTTACAACAACGTGGTTTGTTTCAAAAGCACAAACATTTAATTTACTGTGAACATTTGCGCACCGTATTTCTGTTAATAGGAATACCGCAGTCATGAACATACTTAATTGGCAAACAAATCCATGGTATTTATTTCTGAATAGAGGGGCAACGTTCAATTGACTTTGATTTTGATTAATTAGATGAATCAATTAAAAGCTTTTAGGTCAATTAGCATATGCTTATAAAACCAACCGATGCAAGGCATGATTGTCAAGGAAAGGATATTATTTCTTGCACAGGAGGCAATGCCTCTCCTAAGATAACCCCTTTGCCGAAATGTGTGCGCAGCATGAGAAATTGTGAAAAGGCTAGGATGAGGCTTTGTGGTAGTGATGATGCGGAAATTCGGCCATCGAAATAAGAAACCTGACCAGGAAAATTCACAGAGAATGGATCCATCAACAGCTATTAGCAGTCACGGTTACATAGAACCCCCAGGTCCAGGGGTAACATACCAGGGGCCAATTGCTGAAGGGAAAAAAATAGCAGAATGTTTGGCCTCGGTGTGTGGGCTTTCTAGGGCAACTGACTGCCATAAAACAGCTAGAGCAGCTGTCTCCCATGTAGTTAAAAAGATGTTCTAGGGTATGATAGGAAAGCCGCAATCATAGAATTAACTTTCTTTCCTCCAGACCAAACATCCCCAGCTCCCTAAGTCTCTCCTCGCAGGGCATGGATTCCAGACCTTTCACCATTTTTGTTGCCCTCCTCTGGACCCGTTCCAGCTTGTCAATATCCTTCTTGAATTGCAGTGCCCAGAACTGGACACAGTATTCCAGGTGAGGTCTGACCAATGCAGAACAGAGAGGTACAATCACATCCCTCGATCGAGACACTATTGATACAGTCCAGAATCGCATTGGCTTTCATGGCTGCCGCATCACACTGCTGACTCATGTTCAGTTTGTGGTCTAGTAAGACTCCCAGATCCCCTTCACATGTACTGTTGTCAAGTCAAATGTCACCCATCCTATATCTGTGCATTTCATTTTTTCTGCCTAAGTGTAGTATCCTACATTTATCTCTGTTGGAATTCATTTTGTTTGTTTCGGTCCAGCTCTATGATCTGTCCAGGTCGTTTTGAATTCTGACTTGAATTCTGTCTTCTGGGGTATTCACCACCCCTCCTAATTTGGTGTCGTCTGCAAATTTGATGAGCATGCCCTCTATTCCATCATCCAAGTTGTTGACACAAATATTGAATAGCACTGGGCCCAGAACAGAGCCCTGTGACACCCCTCTAGTACTTCTCTCCAGGATGAAGATGAGCCATTGGTGAGCACCCTTTGGGTCAGTCAACCAATTACAAGCCTGCAGTTTCAGGAAATTTTAAAATGGCATATAAGAACATAAGAACAAGCCAGCTGGATCAGACCAGAGTTCATCTAGTCCAGCTCTCTGCTACTCGCAGTGGCCCACCAGGTGCCTTTGGGAGCTCACGTGCAGGAGGTGAACGCAAGGGCCTTCTGCGGCTGTTGCTCCCAAGCACCTGTGTTGCTCCCGAGCACCTGAGATAGGAGATACAATATGGATAGACTGAGCTTGGAAGGATTTTTTTAAAAATAAAAGACGGTTTGCATTTGATGTCAGCTCTGATTGTGTTTGTTCTGTGAGGGAGAAGGAAAGATCCTTTGCATATGCCCAGAGGTACTCTTTACTATATTGCTTCAATATTGCATAGCTCTTGCACTGCAAACCGTCTTGCAACTCTCCTAAACCTGACCTGTGATATGATGAGTTATCTCCATTGCTTTGCTTTGCTGTCTGTCTAGCCCAGGTCTCTACAAAACAGCGTTTGTCTCCACCTACTCCTCACATTTGTGTAGAGAGGAAGGAAATGTCTTAAGAGAAGGAAAAGGCAGCCCACAATCTGAACTCGATGGTGCAAGAGGTCTGTGATAAAATCATCATCACTCTTCATTATCTTTTTTTTTTACTGGGTGTGAAATGCTGTTGTGCAAATGGCAAATCAGCCCAAACGGCCGTCACTGAAGCCGTCTCCTTTCATAAGTGAGCCTAACACATTGTAAAAGTTTATGGCGTAAAAATTACTAGTTCTAGGGGTTTGTATTTTAAGCGGCATAAATTTTAACGATCTCCTCTTTTCTAGTTAATTTAGGGCCTTTATAAATGACGAAAGAGAAGTCGGTTTTGTTTTCCACCTTTGTTGTATTTAAATTAATGTGTCTTTCAGAGCTGGACGCTGCGGTGCTCCCTAACGGAAGAAGAGGCCGTCTGGTCGGAGACATGCCGCAAAGGGCTCCATGAAGGAAAGAAAGATCCTTCCTGCCCAGGGTTGATGGTGTTACCGCCCAGGAAAATAGCTAAAATATTTTTCCTGAGTCAAGTTACCTGACTACACTTGCTCCATGTCAGGACGCAGAGACTTGTGTGGTTCAGAAGCCTCCGCGAGGCTTACAAGAAATCATATATGTGTGATTGTGCCAATGCCATGTGGTTTCACCTTTGCTCTTTCTGGATATAATGAAAGCCCCCTTAGAGTTGAATTTATGATGTGCCTGCTGTTTGGGATTTTAGTTGGACTAGGTTCCCCAGTTAGCTTAAGGTTTTGTTATTGTTAAGTTAGGAGGTTCTTATGTACTTGTATTGTATTGTTCTCCCTAATGTTTAAGTTTAAGAAAAGTTATTTTGATATTTGTGCTATTAGTCAAAGCAGTAGCCTGTAGAAGCTGATATTGTGGCTTGGCTAGCTTACGAGAGCTGCCAGAGTTGTTCCTTTGTAGAAGCTTTACCCTGTGCCTGGTCTGCATTCGTGGTGCATCATGGTCCGGGTTGTGGAGGGTGTCCGGCTGCTGGGGGTGTGGAAGGTGCCCTGCCCTACTTTTGGTGTGCTTTTACCAGCGTTCCTTCTGGGGTTCATTTCCTGGGGACGAAAAGCGTCGTAAAGGCAGGAGTCAGAGACGTAGAGAGGTAGTTGGTTATTGGCTGCCTCTGCGTAGCAACCCAGGACTTCCTTGGTGGTCTCCCATTCAAAGTCTAACATGGTCTGGCTCTGCTTATGTTTACAAGCTCTGATGATATTGGGCTAGTCTGGGCCATCCGGGACTGAGCATTTTGTGTCCTCCTTTTCTGAAACACCTCGAGTCTCTCTCTCTCTGCAGGTTTTTGTGCTTTAGTCTGCAGAGGATATAGGCTATTCAAGTAAGATCTTTTTTTCCTTTTGTAAAGACATCGGATTATGGGTTAACCTGCTACCTGGCCTCTGAGAGATAGCCCGGCCTTTCAGAGATAGCAAACTCGTAGCTGATCTATAGGGATTAGTTAGGGCTGGGAGGAGGGGAAATAATAATTCCGCACATATCCATGCGCTAAACATTGCATTGCAAGGACGTATCTACAGAAAACAGCCCCTTTGCAAGCATTGAAATTGTGTTCCTGTCTAATCGTTTGACACCTGACCTCCCCTTCCCTTGGAAAGGACAAAGTATGTGCCTGAATGTACCTGTGCCACCCAGCCTAAGTTCCACGGTTTTAACCTTTAGGGGTGTTTTTGAGAATGGAGGTGTGATGCTTCCAGATGTTCAGCAAAGCCACAACCCACAACTTCTCTAGAACATAAGAACATAAGAACGAGCCAGCTGGATCAGACCAAAGTCCATCTAGTGCAGCTCTCTGCTACTCGCAGTGGCCCACCAGGTGCCTTTGGGAGCTCACAGGCAGTATATGAAAGCAATGGCCTTCTGCGGCTGCTCCCGAGCACCTGGTCTGCTAAGGCATTTGCAATCTCAGATCAAGGAGGGTCAAGATTGGTAGCCATAGATCGACTTCTCCTCCATAAATCTGTCCAAGCCCCTTTTAAAGCTATCCAGGTTAGTGGCCATCACCACCTCCTGTGGCAGCATATTCCAAACACCAATCACACGTTGCGTGAAGAAGTGTTTCCTTTTATTAGTCCTAATTCTTCCCCCCAGCATTTTCAATGGATGCCCCCTGGTTCTAGTATGGTGAGAAAGAGAGAAAAATATCTCTCTGTCAACATTTTCTACCCCATGCATAATTTTATAGACTTCAATCATATCCCCGCTCAGATGCCTCCTCTCCAAACTAAAGAGTCCCAAACGCTGCAGCCTCTCCTCATAAGGAAGGCGTTCTAGTCTCTCAATCATCCTCTACGATACTGGGAATGCCTTGTTGGCTTCACACAGAGCTGCCGCGTGTCGTATGTACCAGGACGACTTGTAATCTTACCCTCTACTCTGTGCTTCATCTTGGGGTGATAAATCCTTTGCAAACGTTGCGTGCAGCGGGATTGAAATCCAACTCCGTATAAGAGGAGCTGCTGTCAGACAGACAATCAACAGGCAAGGAGAAAATGACAGAGAACAGAGAGGGAGGGGGAAGGAAGGAAAGAGGGAAGGAAGGAGGGAACCTAAATGAAGATGAAGATGTGTTTATGGTGGCCATTTACAATCCAATAACCATTTCTGTGCCTGGTGTATCCTGCTCTCCTTCCTACACCCAGGTCTGCTCAGCCTGGCCTGTGATGCTGATACCTCTTTGGGTGTGCAAGCACATGGATTCACGTGGGAAATATGTCAGTTGTGAAGAAAAAGAAAAAGGGATAGCAGGTCTGTCCCACCTCCTGGGCCGTTTCTGCACAGTACAATTACACTGGGGGGGACCCGGGATCGTACATACTGGGGCTATTTTATCCCAGTTTCTGGCTCTGCATGGCTCCCCGCTTCTTCCCAGGAGATGAGGCAGAACCAGGAGGTAATACTCCAGTTGGTTCCACACGGCCTGGGTCTTTTGTACTTACCCTGTTGACAAAAGACAGAGGGAATGGCTCTCCCCCCCCCAACCAAGTCCCCTTCCCACACGATCCACACCTCGCTTGCTCCAAAGGCAGCGGGAACAGCTTCCCCCCGCCTGCAGTGGGAAAATGGCGAGGCTGGAAAAATATACCAGGTCTGCTCCTGTGGTATTTGCACGGCAGCGGGGTCACCCTGAGATCTTTTAAAAGAACCGCCAAACGGGCAATTTTTGATTATCACGGGGTAAGGGAAATATCGTGGGGCAGCACTGGGGCAGGCCAGTGTTAGTGCCGGGAGCTGTGTGGAATTCACAGCTCAACTGGGATATTTTTCTCGCTCACCCTGGGATAGTTTGACTGTGCAGAAACATGCCGGGTCTCCTGTTCCTTACTGGAAAGTCACAAGACCAGGCTATGGAGCAGCAGTGGCGTAGGAGGTTAAGAGCTCGTGTATCTAATCTGGAGGAACCGGGTTTGATTCCCAGCTCTGCCGCCTGAGCTGTGGAGGCTTATCTGGGGAATTCAGATTTGCCTGTGCACTCCCACACATGCCAGCTGGGTAACCTTGGGCTGATCCTGCAGCTTCTCGGAGCTCTCTCAGCCCCACCTAACCTCACAGGGGGTTTGTTGTGAGGGGGGAAGGGCAAGGAGATTGTAAGCCCCTTTGAGTCTCCTGCAGGAGAGAAAGGGGGGATATAAATCCAAACTCCTCCTCCTCCTCCTCTTCTTCTTCTTCTTTGGGGTGACCCACTGATGTGAGGGAGATGACTTCACTGTGAATCACCCCAGGGCTGAAACTCACCCATCAGTTCCACCTGGGACATGACATGTGTGTTGGTTTCCCTGGGGGGAAAGGGGGGGGGGATTAGCACTAAAGACAGAAACGATCTGCCTACAGTGGCAAAGGTTGATCACAACGTCAAATCTCGGGGGTGGGAAAGAGCCCAGAGTGAAACTCCATTTTCTCCCCAAGCTCTCTGCAATCTCAGACCCACTCGGACTCCAGAAGGAGATGCAGGAAATCCCTGCCTGGAACGCGGAGAGGGGCAGGATTGCGAAGAAGCCGCGTCAGCGCCGGGCCCAGGAAGTAGGATAAGCAATTAGCAGCCTGCAGGAGCATATCTATAGGAAATGGGGCGCAGGGCGAGCTCTCGCACTGCGGCTCCCCCCCCCACCTCTTGCAATCTGGATGTCCTGCCTCTGTTGATACACCTCAAGACCGCATTAGTCTTTTTTGTTGCTGCGTCACAATGACTTCTCATATTTACCTTCCTGTCCCCTCCAACCTCTTGTTCACACACACGTCCACTCAGTAGTGTATCCTCCATCCAGAAAGAAAGGAGGAAGAGTGAGAAAGTTGGAAGAGAGAAAGAGAAAGAGGGGCAAGGAAAAATGGGGAAAGGAGAAAGAAATGAAGGAAAGGGGGAGGGAGAGAAAGGGGAAAGGACAGAAAGGCGGAAGAGAGAGCTTCAGGGGTGGAGGGAACATCGCTCACAAAACGTTTTAAATTTTAGATTAATTTACTTCTATGTGAGTGGCAGCTGGGAGGGGGCTGGGGGCAGGGATAGGCCGGGGGGGGCACTCTTTCCTTGGCCTTTCTCCCACCCCCAATCTCCTCCCTGCTTCTGCTCACCTAGAAGTAAGTTAATATTGAGTTTAAAGCAACCACAGGCTTTTTTAAAAAGTGGCAGCGGTGGGGAAATGTGGGCCCATTTTCTCCCCCCTGCCCCCCTCCCGTTGCCACAAAAGCCTGTGGTTGCGTTAAAATTAAGCTTGATTTACTTCCAGGCAAGTGGGGGCTAGGAGGGGGCAAGGGGTTAGAGCTGGCCAGGGTAAGAGCGCCCTTCCTGGCCGGTCTGCACCCCCAGTGTCCTCCCGGCCCCCAGACACCTGGAAGTAAATTAAGTTTAATTTTAAAGCAACCACAGGTTTTCTTGTAATGGCAGACGGTGGGGTAGCAGCCAGAGCCCCCCCGGGCAACTGGATCCCGGGGTGAGAGCTCCCCTTGGCCCGCCGTGGTTACACTCCTGACAGCCTGGCTAATGAGTTCTGGGAGCAGCCGTCCCTACAGGGAAGGAGGAAGCCCAGCAAATGCCAGGGGGAAGAGATATCCACTCACTGGGAGGCTGGGAAGGAGAAGACAACCCCCAGGAGGAAGGCAGAAGGGGGACATGGAGAAGGCAACACAACAGACACAACAGACCAGACTCCCTGCAGACTGAAGGAGGCCTGCTGTGTCCTTTGCTTCCCTCTGAAGAATTCAAGCAACCTCCAGTGGCTAAAATCTCCTTTGCTGTCATGAGGCATCTTCTGCCGAGGGGCTGCGGCTCAGTGAAAGAGTTTCCACTTTGCACACCGGAAGTCCCAGCTTCAACCCCCAGCATCAGCAGCTAAAAGGACCAGGCAGTGGTGGACGGGAAAGGCCTCTTTGCCCGAAGCTCCAGAGAGCTGCTGCTGGTCAGAGTAGACCACACAGAGCAGCAATGGCATAGGAGGTTAAGAGTTCGTGTATCTAATCTGGAGGAACCGGGTTTGATTCCCAGCTCTGCCGCCTGAGCAGTGGAGGCTTATCTGGGGAATTCAGATTAGCCTGGGCACTCCCACACATGCCAGCTGGGTGACCTTGGGCTAGTCACAGCTTCTCGGAGCTCTCTCAGCCCCACCCACCTCACAGGGTGTTTGTTGTGAGGGGGGAAGGGCAAGGAGATTGTCAGCCCCTTTGAGTCTCCTGCAGGAGAGGAAGGGGGGATATAAATCCAAACTCCTCCTCCTCCTCCTCCTCCTCCTCCTCCTCCTCCTCCTCCTCCTCCTCCTCCTCCTCCTCCTCTTCTTCTTCTTCTTCTTCTTCTTCTTCTTCTTCTTCTTCTTCTTCTTCTTCTTCTTCTTCTTCTTCTTCTTCTTCTTCTTCTTCTTCACAAACTGATGGTTTGATCCAGTGTAAGGCAGCTTCATGTGTGATGTGGCAGCTAAGAAAGCCAATATGAACCTGGGCTGTATCAATAGGAGGATAGTGTCTAGATGGAGGGATGTAATTGTATCTCTCTAGTCTGCAGTGGTCAGACCTCACGTGGAGTATTGTGTTCAGTTCTGGGCACTGCAATTCAAGAAGGATATGGACAAGCTGGAACGGGTCCAGAGGAGGGCAGCCAAAATGGTCAAAGGTCTGGAATCCCTGCCCTACAAGGAGAGACTTAGGGAGCTGGGGATGTTCAGTTTGGTGAAGAGAAGGTTAAGAGGTGACACGATAGCCACATTTAGATATTTGAAGGGATGTCATGTTGAGGAGGGAGCAAGCTTGTTTTCTGCTGCTCCAGAGACCGGGACCAGGACTAATGGGTTCAAGGTGAAGGAAAAGAGATTCCACCTGGACACTTCCTGACAGGCAGGCCTGTTCGAGAGTAGATTGCGCTGCCTCGGAGTGTGGTGGAGTCTGTGTCTTTGGAGGTTTTTAAAGAAAGGCTGGATGGCCATCTGTTAGGAATGCTTTGATTGTGTGATTGTATCGAACCAGCAAAGTCCAGTCAAAAGCAACCGTGTTAAGTTCTTTATTGAGCTGGCATTCTTAGTCAGGAACAGGCAATGCGAGAACTGATACCCAGATCTCAAGCAACCGCTTATACAGGGCATCAGACAAGCTCCCGCCCAAAAGAATATAAACAAGGCAGGTTTTCACACAGAGCTTCATACAGGCAAGCAAGCAAGCAAGTAAAAGATAACCAAAACAGTAAAATTCCCCTTCCCGGCCGTTAAGCCAAAACCTCCGGCAAGAACCTCTCCAAGGTTGAACTGCAACCTTACAGTGATCCTGCGTGGCAAAGGGTTGGACTAGATGACCCTTGGGGTCTCTTCCAACTCTACGATTCTACCCAGGACCAATCCCTGGCATCTCCATCGAAAGGAGCAGACGTTAGGTGGTGTGAAAGACCTTTCTGTGACTGGAACCCTCCAGAGCAACAGCCAGCCTGAGTAGATAATACCAATCAAGATAGACCAATAGTATCATTCAGGAGAAGACAACTTCACGCGAGGCCCCTGGAAATGGGATTTGTGGCTGTAGCCAGCAAGGCGTGGAGTGAGGCAGTGATTGCTCATCTTCCTGTTTACTTAGAGGAGCCAGAGAGGAGCGTGTCCTCGTTCCCATTTATCTTCCTTCCTAGGACAGGAGCTGTAATGAGGCGAGTTCACTGCTGGGTTGCCAAATCAACCCTTCGGACTTGCTCGCAAGGACTATCCGGGGGTATTAGGATTTATGATCTGCCTCACCCTTTCCATTAGCGCCTTCAGTGGTCGGCTCCTTGTGGGCCTCTTTGAGCTGAACACCTTTTGCTGCCCAGCTGCCATTCCCAGATTTGTACCTGGGGGGGGGGGGGATGGGGGGGAAGCCTGCAATTGCTGAGATGGAGAACAGGCCAGGCTTCCACAGTCCGCAGAAACTGAAGTAATGGAGTGGAAAAGGAGCCCAGAGACCTTGGACAGCAGTGGACAAACGCTGATAGATCTCGCATCTCATACTGCAAACTTCCTTCCCCGCTTCAGCAAGAAGAGCAGGTTTTTCTTTTTCCCCGTTTGCAGCTTTTGGGTTGGGAATTTCCCTCATCTGGGCGCCTTGCGAACGTTCTTGCAACTTCATGTGCAGTGGTGCCAAAAATGCAATATAAAGTTAACAAAGCATGCAGGCCCCTCTATTTAGAGGACGAGAAAAGATCTGCATGACTATTCAAGGCAGGTGGGAGGTGGGAGGTGGGAGGGGGAGTGCTTCTGGAGGTGTGTCCCGAGTGAAGTTTGGTTTTAATATATCCAGGAGGACACTAAACAGACTTACATTTTGTTTTAGCCTGGAAGTAACTACAGCTAGATCTGGGAGCAGGAAACTGGGGTTGTCTTGCAGAAAGGCAGAGTGGTGTAGTGGTTAAGAGCAGGTAGATTCTAATCTGAAGAACTGGGTTTGATTCCCCACTCCTCCACCTGAGTGGTGGAGGCTTATCCGGTGAACCAGATGCGTTTCTGTACTCCTGCATTCCTTCTGAGTGACCTGGGGCTAGTCACAGTTCTCTCAGGACTCTCTCAACCCCACCTGCCTCAGAAGGTGTCTGTTGTGGGGAGAGGAAGGGAAAGGAGTTTGTAGGCCACCTTGAGTCTCCTTACAAGAGAGAAAGGTAGAATATCAGTCCAAACTCTTCTCATTCTTCTCTTCATGTCCGAAGAATAAGGCATTTGAGTGTTGGAGCAGATGGCCACAGGCACTGACACCACTGGGGGAAGGAGAGAGCAGGGACGGAACCGGCAAGGGGTGAGAAGGTTTCCTGGGAAGAGCGTAGACTTGGGGAACTGAGAGCCAGAATGCGTGTGCACAAGGTGCGCACGTTCACCAGCCCCACCTTTTCACACATGCAAAATAAGGCCCCTTTTGTCCACTTTGCAACTGGATTTTACTGGCCCTGTCCACACAAACCAAATAAAACCTTTTGAGGCAGGAAATAAAACATTTTTTTGAGAGTAGACATAGACATAGACAAGCCTTTATTGGCATACCAAATTACAATGAAACAATTGTCCATAAAAGACAGATAAATACAACAAACATTCAGAGTCTTATCAATGGTGCAGTCCAAATGAACTCATCAAAAGTGCCATTCCCATACACCTCTCCAGAGACCAGACTGAAGACCCACCCACAGAGCCCAGGCCTCACAACAACATACAGTATCAACACTCCACTATAAAACACAGAGTTTGTTGGGGTGGTGCCAAACACAGAACAAGGGATAGGGGACAAGGAAATGGGCGAACAATTGATCTGACTCCAATAGGCTCCCACAGCCTTCAATTGTCCCACCATCTGGCAATCGATAACAACACTACGGCATCTCTCTATGAATCACCCACAGGTTATTTGACTTTGGATAACCGTGAACCCACAGGTTACTGGCAGAGGTAGGCACTGTATACCAGTAGCAAATAGTTGATGTAACCAAAATTGTTGTTGTTATGATGATAGCAATCTAATGCTTAGTATCCATCCAGAGTTGCGTCTATAATCTTTAAAAGATATTTTGCTACGCTTTCACAGAAGTAAGGATCAAGGTTATCTAAGGGCCTTTCCCCACTCTCGTTGTTCCCCTCTATGCCGCACGCTGCTCTCAGCGTGCAGCATCCCAGGTGCACGCCCGGCCGTCCCCACGACCCCGCGCTCTGCGCAGGGCCATCAAAAGGCACCGTTAAGAAGAGAGCCTGGGATGCTGCGCGCTGAGGTGCGCGACAGCAGCAGCTATGGGGCGGCTGCGCTGTCGCCACCCCTCTCAGTAGGGAGTGCCGAGGGACCCCGCGCTACCCTCCTCGAGTAGCGTGGGGCTTAAGGTAAGTGGGGAAAGGCCCTAAGATTAAAGGAATATAAGAGCATCAGTTAAATGATTGTATAGGAGTGAAGCAATGATGGGTTGGGTCATTCTGATCTTGGCAAATCTTGCAAAATAAAACATTTCATACATGGAGTTCCACAGAGCTTTTAGCCCAAAATGTTTTATTTCCTGCCTCTAAACGTTTTATTTGAATTCTGTTCCGAAACAATCTTTTTTCCTGAAAACAATTTTCTGGAAGTGATTCTTTTGTGGCACCGTTTTCACTTTCTGCGTGGATCTCTTTCAAATGTCTCCCCTGCTATTTTGCAGTCCCCGGATTTTCTCATCGGCACCACTTTCTGAGCTCTTACCGACTCACGCTGAATTTCCATATTTTTTTTAAAAAAAATTGGGTGTGTGTGTGTGTTCATGTGGTGTCCAAACAAATGTGGAAATTTGCAAATATTTTGCAAACAGGGGATGGTGCAGAGAGGGCAACTGTGTGAAATGGCACTGGTCTCAAAGTGCATCGAAAGTGCATTTTTCAGGAAGTGTTAAAGTGCCTGCGGTTATTCACTGTGACGGCAGAATGGATCCTCCATGGTCAGAAATAGTCAGCCTCTCAGGTGTAGAGCATTTCAATTGTAGAGCATTTGTTTTATATGCAGGAGACCCTGGGATCAACTCTCATCATACCCCGCTATTCACTTAGAAATTCTTTTATGCTGCCTCTCCAGGGAAACGGCCCTGGGGCAGCTTCACAAATAAAACATAATAAACACCTAAAACATTAAAATTATTCACTAAAATGCAGCATTAAGGACGCACGCAGAGCATCAAAAGAAACACCACTCAACAGCATGAAATTAGTAATATCCTTCAGAATAAAAGGGCAGCAGAAAGACGGTGTTCAAAAAATGGTAGCAGGGTGTAGTAATTAAGAGCAGCAGAGTGTAATATGGAGAACCAGGCTTGATTCCCCCCTCAGCAGCAGTGGCGTAGTGGCTAAGAGCAGGTGCACTCTAATCTGGAGAACGGGGTTGGATTCCCTACTCTGCCACTTGAGCTGCGGAGGCTTATCTGGTGAACCAGATTAGCTTGTGCACTCCAACACATGCCATCTGGGTGACCTTGGGCTAGTCACAGTTCTTTGGAACTCTCTCAGCCCCACCTACCTCACAGGGTGTTTGTTGTGGGGGGGAAGGGAAAGGAGATTGTCAGCCCCTTTGTGTCTCCTTACAGGAGATAAAGGGGGGTATAAATCCAACCCTCCTCCTCCTCCTCCTCCTCTTTTTCTTCTTCTTCACATGAGTGACAGACTCTAATCTGGAGAAGTAGTTTTGATTCCCTACTCCTCCACGTGAAGCCTGCTGGTTGGTCTTGGGCTGGTCATGGTTCATAGCTAGGGAAAGTGGAGCCCATGGCAGACTCCGAGCTCTCCATCCCCCATTTGCCCCTGCCCACTGTGCTGTCCCCCCTCGCCCCCCACTTACCTTTGCTGGTGGTAGGGCCTAGTGGGGCAGGACCAGGCAGGGCACAGTGGGGCAGCACACAGTGGCCTCTGTCGGCCCTGGTTGGGCAGGGCGAGGGGGAAGGAGGAGGGGATGGGGGTGCTTTTCTGCCCCATGTGACCCAAACAGTGGCTGCCCGGGGCACCAATCCCCCCTTTCCCATGGAAGCTACGCCACTGTCGTGGTTCTCTCTGAACTCTCTCAGCCCCACCTACCTCACAAGGTGCCTGTTGAGGGGCAAGAAAGAGAGTGTGACTTTAAGCTGCCTTGAGACTCCTCAGAGGGAGAGAAAAGTGAGGAATAAAAAATAACTCTTCTCCTCCTCCCCATTAATCAAAGAGCAAATCATTAATTAAAGGCCCGAGAAAGCAGAAGTGTTTACAAGAAAGCAACGCAGGTGCTAGGCCAGGCTCACAAATGAGGTGCTGCCGCTGACAAAAATAAACCCAGTCTCTGGTTGCTGCCCACCTCACCCCTGCAGGCAGGGGCCCAGAAGTTGGGGGGGGGCACACCTGTGCCCCACCCACTCAGCCTCTCTAGAGGGAGATTGTGGTCCATGGCAGTGAATCTGGTTGAGATGCCCAGGAGAAGCAACAGGATTCATTCCCCTGTTCTCTAAAGCCACTCTTATACCACACAGCCCAGCCTGAAATGAGAATGAAAATGGGTCATCTGTTTTCTCCCCTTGGAGTTGAGCAGCCACCAGCCTGGAATCATGGAATGAAAATGTTGGAAGAGACCCCCCAGGGCCATCAAGTCCAACCCCCTGCCATGCAGGAACACGCAATCAAAGCACTCTCAATAAATGGCCGTCCAGCCTGTGTTTAAAAATCTCTAGCAAAGGAGACTCCCATCACCTCCTGAGGCAGTGAATTCCACTGTCAAACAGCCCTGACGGTCAGGGAGTTCTTCCTCATGTTGAGGTGGAATCTCTTTTCCTTCCCCTTGAACTCCAGGACTCCTGGTCCTGGTCTCTGGAGCGGCAGAAAACAAGCTTGCTCCCTCACCAACATGTTTTATTGTTTTGTCATTTGCTATTGTACACCGCCCTGAGCCCCTCGGGGGTAGGGCGGTTTATCAAATCGAATTAATAATAATAATAATAATAATAATAATAATAATAATAATAATAATAATAATAATAATAATAATAATAATAATAATAATAATAATAATGTCATCCCTTCAAATATCTAAACACGGCTATCATGTCCCCCCTTAACCTTCTCTTCACCAAACTAAACATCCCCAGCTCCCTAAGTCTCTCCTCGTAGGACATGGATTCCAGACCTTTGACCATTTTGGTTGCCCTCCTCTGGACCCATTCCAGCTTGTCAATGTCCTTCTTGAATTGCAGTGCCCAGAACTGGACACAATATTCCAGGTGAGGTCTGACCAATGCAGAACAGAGAGGTACAATTACATCCCTCGATCTAGACCAGTGTTTTCCAGCCTTTTCGATGTCACGGTACCCTTGACCTCACTCTCCATATCTCACAGTACCCCTGCCATCCTCTCCCCACCCTCCCCTCCCAAGATGAAGTACGGAGGGTGGGAAGTGGGTACTGACCTTGCAGCAGGCCCTGCCCCCTGGGCCAGCTCCATATCCTCGCTGGTGCCGCCAGGAGACACTGCAAAAGTGGGGGGGGGGCGGTAGCATTGCCGCGGTACCCCTGGGACATGCTCACGGCACCCCAGGGTACCACAGAACCCTGGTTGGGAATCGCTGATCTAGACACTATTCACTTATTGATGCAGCCCAGAATTGTAGTGGCGTTCTTGGCTGCCACATTACACTGCTGATTCATGTTTGTTTGTTTGTTTGTTTATTTACCAGATTAATATACCTCCCCATCCCCAAGGGACTCTGGGCGGTGTACAATCGTCTGTTCCGTTTGTGGTCAGACTCCCAGATCCCTTTCACGGGTACTGGTGACAAGCCGGGTTTTGCCCTTCCTGTATCTGCATTTCAATTTTTCTGCCCACTTGTGATATCTTACATTTCTCCCTGTTGAAATTTCATTGTGTTAATTTTGGCCCAGCTCTCAAATCTGCCCAGGTCATTTTGAATCCCGACCTGGGGCTCTCTTGGGTATTAGCTACCCCTCCTAATTTGATGTCGTCTGTAAATCAGTTTAGTGTGATCTCTAGTTTATCATCCAAGTCACTGGGCCCAGGACAAGAGCTTCTCAAGCACATCACCAGAGAATGGAAGGTTGGCCATCAGGCAGACGTTATTAGAAGAAGAAGAAGAAGAAGAAGAAGAAGAAGAAGAAGAAGAAGAAGAAGAAGAAGAAGAAGAAGAAGAAGAAGAAGAAGACAAGAGAAGAGAGAGAGAGAGAAGAGAGAGAGAAGAAGAAGAGAAGAGAGAAGAGAGAAGAGAGAAGAAGAAGAAGAAGAAGAAGAAGAAGAGGAGGAGGAGGAGGAGGAGGAGGAGGAGGAGGAGGAAGAGGAAGAGGAAGAGGAAGAGGAAGAGGAGGAGAGAGAAGAGGAAAGAGGAAAGGGAGGGAGGAGAGAGAAGAGGAGAGAGGGAGGAGGGAGGGAGGAGTTTGGATTTTATATCCCACTGCTTTCCCTGGAGAGGAGAATCAAAAGGGGCATTACAATCTCACCCTTTTGGCTCCTTCCCCCCTCACAACAAACACCCTGTGAGGTAGGTGGGGCTGAGAGAGCTCCGAGAAGCTGTGACGAGCCCAAGGTCACCCAGCTGGCGTGTGTGGGAGTGCACAGGCTACTCTGAATTCCCCAGATAAGCCTCCACAGCTCAGGCAGCAGAGCAGGGAATCAAACCCGGTTCCTCCAGATTAGATACACGAGCTCTTAACCTCCTACGCCGCTTCTGCTCCTATTTGGGTCCCTTGCGTCCCGGGAGGCCTTCTTCAGACAGAAGCAATCAGAAACACACCCTCCCACAGACAGACATGCATCCCCTCTTGTGCCCACTTGACCAATCCATCCTGGTTGGATGCCAACAGCCCTGGAGGGTCATGATCAGGTGTTGGAAGGGTGCGGCACACACACCTTATCAGTCCCACCCATCTTTTCCCTTCCACAAAGACCAGCTGCATTCCAGTGGCATCTTGAGATGGAGCTGGGACACAGACACCCGAAAGAACCTGAAAGAACACAGCCAAATTGAGGTTTGGGGTTTTTAGCTGCATCGGCTCATCATGGCCTCCAGCAGCATCTTCTACAGTTTAAGCATCAGCCTGCTTAACGTCCTTTTGAGCATGAAGGTGAGTTTCATGACCAAATGTGTCTGACGCAATGCAGAGAGGAAGAGAAGGGGGTGCAGCAGCGGCGTAGTGGCTAAGAGCAGGCGCATTCTAATCTGGAGGGACTGGGTTTGAATCCCCGCTCTGCCACCTGAACTGTGGAGACTTATCTGGGGAATTCAGGTTAGCCTGTGCACTCCCACACACACCAACTGGGTGGCCTTGGGCTAGTCACAGCTTTTCTGAGCTCTCTCAGCCACACCCACCTCACAGGGTGATTGTTGTGGGGGGTGGGGGAGGGAAAGGAGATTGTAAGGCCCTTTGAGTCTCCTACAGGAGAGAAAGGGGGATATAAATCCAAACTCCTCCTCCTCCTCCTACTCCCTCTCCCCCTCCTCCTCCTCCTCCTCCTTCTCCTTCTCCTCCTCCTCCTTCTCCTTCTTCTCCTTCTCCTCCTCCTCCTCCTCCTCCTCCTCCTCCTCCTCCTTCTCCTTCTCCTCCTCCTCCTCCTTCTCCTTCTCCTCCTCCTTCTTCTCCTTCTCCTTCTCCTCCTCCTCCTTCTTCTCCTCCTCCTCCTTCTCCTTCTCCTTCTCCTCCTCCTCCTTCTCCTCCTCCTCCTCCTCCTTCTCCTTCTCCTTCTCCTTCTCCTCCTCCTCCTTCTTCTCCTCCTCCTCCTCCTCCTCCTCCTCCTCCTCCTCCTCCTTCTTCTTCTTGGGGGGCAAAGAGTCTCTTCTCTGCTTGCTTGAAGCCCGAGCTCTGGAAACAGCTCCGGAAATCTCCCTCGCTGACTGGCTGGGTCTTGCCAGTTATCTGTTGTGCTCCCCCCTCCCTCCCTCCCTCCAGCCCCCCTCGGTGTTTTGAAGTGAAGCCCCCTCTGGCTTTCTCTGTGGTTTTAAATGAAAGGAAATCGCTTTTTCCCCTGGAACGGAGCGGGTAGTTATCGAGGTGTACCGGAGCTCAGTGGGACACCCTGTCAGAATGTGGCGGGCCCGTCTGAGATGGAGCGTGAATGCTGGGCGGGTAATAAGTTAAATTAATTTCCACAAAATGAGCCGGTGACGGGATTTCCATAACTCATTACAAGTTGACACCACACCTGCTGCCTCCGCACACGTGGCCGGCTCCTCCGCCACTCGGCTGACAATGAGGACTGTCAGGCACAAAAGAGCCCGATTGACTCCGTGGGCTGGACGAGATGAAGACTGCAGCGTGGGACTAGCAATTACCAGGGGGGAGCCGTTCCAAAGGGCCAGGGCGGCTCACAGGGGGTGCCAGATGCTGGCAGGGGCCGCGGGTCAATAACTGGCGAGGTCGCAAACAGCTTTCTGGGCTCCAGGTGCCTCAGTGTAAGAATAGCAGATTTGGAGCTTTGAGCTGGAGGATCCAGAGAGCAGGCCTTGTATGAGACAAGAGGGGGCATTCTGCTCATGCTCAGAAAACCTATCCTCCCCAGCCAGAATGCAGATGCTGGGAGCAGCCCTCTCTCAGGCACAGCACAAGAGTCTGCCGTCCCTGGCCTTGGAGAGCTGCCTTTATAAGCAATAAGGCTGGGGGCGGGGCTTGGGGAGGCGTGGCCATGCCCCCAGGGGTGGGTGGGGGCCTGGCCCCATCCCCTGAACCCCCCCCCAAAAAAATCTATACCTACGTCCCTGCTTGGAGCAGCCAGGGCCCCCGAAGGCTCTGCAGGGTGAGCCTTTCCACGTCAAAGCTTAGAGCCCTGTTCCAGATGAAGGGACTCCTGCGCCTAGCTCACCCGAGCTCACCTGTCAACAGAGGAAGCGATGCAGGGAGCTTTAGAGTGTCCAGCAGAGCTGCTGGTGTAACCCAACTTAGGGTTTAAGAGGGACATTGTCATTGATGGAAAGGAAGTTCCAATCCCTGACGGTGTGATCCCACCTTGTGACCCATCCCCTTCACCAGACTTGCAACAAGAGAAGACTTTAAATCCGTGCTCTGTTCATTATAACAATACTGTGCAATACAGCAATGAAACGTGGTGAACCGATGCAGAACAATAATCAACATGTGATAGTTCTGGCCTGTTGTGCAAAGCAGACTAGCAGGGCCTCAGTCCTCTGCAGGTGTCTCTAGCTGAGTCCTTTGGCCCTGTAGGTGGACTTGCCACTGTGCTGTTCTTTGCTGAGCCCTCTCTCCTGGTTATCAAGCCTTCAAGAGTAGCCCTGAAATATGCAAATATAGTTCATAATAACAGAACTTTGTGAAGTTGGCTGGCTCCAGTCTCAGGCCTCTAACAGATCAGAGGGAATTGGAGCTCTTTCTTCCTTATATGGAAAATCTGAGCTCTTTCGCCCCTGCCCCCCCCCCCCCCGCCCGCCAACTGGACCTGGGTTACACTAGCTCAAAGAAAGTATCTTCTGCAGCAGGGGGAAGCAGCGTCTTCACAGGGGGGAGAACAAAGTGCTGGAAGACCCTCGTAAGCAGGTTCACAGAGTTGCCTGGATGCAACGAAGCACAGGACTGCGGCCACGCTGCCTCTGCCCCGTTGATTCTGTGCATTCTGACCCTCGGACTGGACCTCTGATGCCGAGATTGCTGGATGGACTCTCTGGCTAGACTCAGCTCCCTGCTGTCCATCAAGGCAGCCTAATCCTGACAGCCCAATCCAGGGCAGTTCCCTTGGATAAAATGGCACCTTCAAGGGTGGGGTGTCTGGCATTCTCCCCTGCTGCCACCCCTCCCCAACCCCCACCCCCCGCAGGCTCCACCCACAACATTTCCAGATATTTACCAGCCTGGAGTTGGCACCCTATTTGGGCAGGAAATGACATCGCAGCCTGTTCAGGTGATTGCATTTCTCACCAACAACATGGGACAGAAGCCGACATTTCCGTCACAATGAAAAGCGTCCTATGCCAGATTTTGTTTCTGAATTTGCTGTTCCGCCCCAGCTGGGTCTTTTCTGAGACCTCCTCCCCGTTATGCGCTTTAATTTTTGAGAACAGTCAGAAGAACAGAGACGAATCTGTAGTTTCAAAATGGATAAAGCAGGGCTTGGCAAAATATGTTTTTTGAACACATGTATTTTGCTGCGGGGACATGCCTTTGAGCTTGGAACATGAATGGCTTCTGTGCATTTGCAAAGTAAAAGAAGCCGGGCGGTTTGGTTGCCTTTCAGTTTCTGGGGGGGAGCAAGAGGTCTGTCGCTTTTCGGATTTGTTTCGGGCCACATCCGTCAGAGTCAGGGGCAAATCCTTACTGCAGCTCCTTTCTTGTTAAAAAGAGAAATAGGATTGAATGGGAGCACAGTTACCTGCTGTCTGATCAGAGTGCAGAACAAAGGCTTCCCCTGCGAAAATGGGGCTGAGTCCACGCGTCCTTCCTTGCGCATTAAACCCAGAGGTTTCAGATGGAGGACAGCGGCATGAGACAAAGGGGGGGGGGTTTCTGGACCAGTTTCCACCTTTACTTGAGGACAACGGGCGAGAAAGAAGAAGCGGTGATGCTCGGAACTTCCGACTGAGATGGAGAAAATGAAACCCGTCGTATTCAGGATGTATTGTGATGGAAAGACTTCAGGAAACACTTTGTGTTTCATTGCGGTCTCTTGAAAAAAGCAACCGTTCCGAACGAGTGGCACCCCTGAAGAGATCCTCTGAGTGGACGGTGAATTGCACCATGAGGGGGAAGCCATTTTGGACTCCCGCCTCCACCACAGAAAGCGTTTGCAATGCCTGGTGTCTTGGACACATTTCCCCCCTTGGTTGTAATGAATGAGTTGGTGCCAGTCATGTGTGGACCCCAAAATTAATAAAGGCCTCCCACCGTGCTTATCCTGAACAGCCACGGGGTGTGGGGGGGAGGCATTAAGGGGAGCGGAATGTCAGGCTGGAGCTTGGCAACCGGGGGGGGGGAGGGGAGCTCCACAGAGTTGCCCAAAACATTTTCATTTTCCCGAGAAGAGGCTCTCACTGTAAGAACATAAGAACATAAGAACGAGCCAACTGGATCAGACCAGAGTCCATCTAGTCCAGCTCTCTGCTACTCGCAGTGGCCCACCAGGTGCCTTCGGGAGCTCACCTGCAGGAGGTGAAAACAATGGCCTTCTGCGGCTGCGGCTGCTCCCGAGCACCTGGTCTGCTAAAGTATTTGCAATCTCAGATCAAGGAGGATCAAGATTGGTAGCCATAGATTGACTTCTCCTCCATAAATCTGTCCAAGCCCCTTACAAGTTTGTGAAGTCCAGGTTAGTGGGCCACTCCACCACCCTCCTGTGGCAGCATATTCCAAACACCAATCACACGTTGCGTGAAGAAGTGTTTCCTTTTATTAGTCCTAATTCTCCCCCCCCCCCCAGTATTTTCAGTGAATGCCCCCTGGTTCTAGTATTGTGAGAAAGAGAGAAACATTTCTCTCTGTCAACATTTTCTACCCCAGGCATAATTTTATAGACTTCAATCATATTCCCCCTCAGCCATCTCCTCTCCAAACGAAAGAGCCCCAAATGCTGCAGCCTCTCCTCATAAGGAAGATGCTCCAGTAAAGACTTTATCTCAATCTTCTGACCTTGGGTTCATCTGACATTGCTGCTCTTTGCCCCTCCTGTAGTGTGGGATAGCATTAGGGGCTTTGGAGGGGGGAGGAGGAATGGGGCTTGATATGCTGGGGTTATTTGAAGGTTCTGGTAGAACCAGCTCTCCCCCTCCTTACTCGTGTGTCTACCAAGAAAGGCTACTTAACCTTCTAGTTGCAGAGTCTGATTTGGATCATAGGTCCAGGGATTGACAAAGCGTAGCAAAATCTGTGGGGGATGGGGGAGTCCAAAAGAGGCAAGCGGAGGAGAAGGCAGCAAGAAATGCAGGCTGGGTTCCTAAAAAGGTTGGGAGAGACTGACAAAGATTACAGATAAGGGGGAGACGTTCACAGCATAAGTGATCGAAAGGCAGGAGAAAATGGTGGCTGACCTGCTTTGCTCAGCAGCACGTTTTGTAAGCATTTCAGGTAGTCACATCTTCCTCCTTGTCCCCGTTGAACATAAGAGCCCTTCTGGATCAGACCAGGGAGGGTCCATCTAGTCCAACATCCCGTCTCACACAGCAGCCAGCCAGTTCCTCTGGAGGGTTAATAGCAGGGCACAAAGATCTTCATCAGAACATCAGAGGAGCCCTGCTGGATCACACAAAGGACCAATACAGGTCGAGGCCTTCATAAGACCATCAGACTGGCAACAGGGACTTAAAATGTGAAGCTACCTGCTGGTCCTCCACGCTCACTTCCTGCCCTGACGTCTCACAGAGCTCTTTCCTGACTTCTGTGGCTCATCCAGGGATCTGAGAGGGCATCTTAGTGTCCTGCCTCTGGTGGGGGACAGTCCACACCTAAGAAGGCCTCGCCACTGAGGTCCCCAGAGTCACCAACTCTGGGTTGGGAAATACATGGAGATTTGGCATGCCGTGTTCTCCAGTTAGACTGACCTCTGTCACCTGAAGATCCCAGGAGATGATCACTATGGATGCCAACCTCCAGGCTGGAGATCTCACACTATTACACCTGATCTCCAGCCACCGAAGACCAGATCCCCGGCAGACAATGGCCGCTGTGTATAGTGGACCCTATGGCGTTACACCCCATTGAACTCTCCCCCCTTACAAAACCCTGCCCCCCAGGCACCACCCCTGAAATCTCCACATATTCCCCAACATGGAGCTGCCAACCCTACGCTGTCATCTGGAGATCAGTTGTAATTCCAGGAGATCTCCAGGCAGTGATGAAGGGGGGGGCTGTGCCCAGGGCATGAACTGCCTGCAGGCCCCTCCCCACCACTGACACGTTCCGCCCTTCTCCCGACACGCCTCGGCATGCCCCCCCTTGCCCCCAAAATGCTCCAGGCCTGGCCTCCTCATGTGGCTGCAATGGCGGCGCCCGGGACTAGCTGCCCCGGATGTCCCCATTGCCGCTGGCCGCGCCTGTCCCAGAGCCCTTGTCTGGAAGGGTTAGGCACTCCTTTGGCAGCTGATCAGGAGCAAGGGAGTTACACACAAAAGGCAAGCAGTTGCCAGCCGCCAGACCAGAGAATGTTTAATGAAGCCGCCAGCTGTGAGTGTCGAGCATTTTGATGGGAAAAGAAAACCCCGTTCTCCGCAAGGCTCATTCCGCGCTGCATATCAGACATCTTTGGATTACTGCACACTCTGCACTTGTTATCTCTCTGTTGGTTTGAGAGAGATTTTCAGAAATGCTCTGCTTGCAACTAGTAATTTTCTCCAGGCTGCCGGAGGAGTTTGAAGAAGTCGCTTTCATGAGGCGGGGCCCTCCAGCGTCTCCCCCCAGCACAAAGATGATAAGAGAGGGGAGAGGGCCGCGACAGGGCCACGCAGGCGCCTCGGATTCTGCCTTTTGTTCTCACTTATGGAAGCCAGGAAAAAACCACCTGAAAGAGACCAGGGTTTGGTAAATATTTCATTTCCCTGGTACTGAAATAAGACCTGGATATGCGCAGGAATGGAAAGGACAGCAGGAGGGCCCCTTACGGTTTTGCCATCACCCCACACTTTTAGGAAATAACACCCGAAGCATCGCAGGCTGACAAAACCCCAAGTGGGTTCCAGTGGGAAAGTGGGCTGCACAAAAGCTTGTTGAATCTGCAGAAGAGCTGGACTCAGAGGCATCTGTCAAAACCACAACTGCTGGAGGGCAACAAAAGGGAAGAACATAAGAACAAGCCAGCTGGATCAGACCAGAGTCCATCTAATCCAGCTCTCTGCTACTCGCAGTGGCCCACCAGGTGCCTTTGGGAGCTCACCTGCAGGAGGTGAAAGCAAGGGCCTGCTGCTGCTGCTGTTGCTCCTGAGCACCTGGTCTGCTAAGGCATTTGCAATCTCAGATCAAGGAGGATCAAGATTTGTAGCCAGAGATCGACTTCTCCTCCATCAATCTGTCCAAGCCCCTTTTAAAGCTATCCAGGTTAGTGGCCATCACCACCTCCTGTGGCAGCATATTCCAAACACCAATCACACGTTGCGTGAAGAAGTGTTTCCTTTTATTAGTCCTAATTCTTCCCCCCAGCATTTTCAATGGATGCCCCCTGGTTCTAGTATTGTGAGAAAGAGAGAAAAATGTTCTCTCTATCAACATTTTCTACCCCATGCATCATTTGATAGACTGCAAGGATTGGCTTCCCAAAGATGGCTCCCCTTCTTCTTCAGTGTAGTGGTTAAGAGCAGGTGGACTCTAATCTGGAGAACTGGGTTTGATTACCGATTTGTTTCCCTCAGAGAGGGCCCGAGTGGCGTAGTGGCTAAGAGAAGTGGCCTCTGATCTGGAGAACCCGGTTTGATTCCCCACTCCTTCATATGGGCAGCAGCCCCTTATCTGGTATCTGCATTTGTTATCTGGAAGAGGGAGGCGGAGGCCACTTAGATGGTACTACCACAGCTATCTCAACCATATGTTTTGTAGAACAATGTTTTACGGGCCCGGAGGAGGAGGAGGAGGAGGAGGAGGAGGAGGAGGAGGAGGTGGTGGAGGAGGAGGAGGAGGAAGAGGAAGAAGAAGAAGAAGGAGGAGGAGGAGGAGGAGGAGGAGGAGGAGGAGGAGGAAGAAGAGGAAGAGGAGGAAGAGGAGGAGGAGGAGGAGTTTGGATTTATATCCTCCTTTCTCTCCTGCAGGAGACTCAAAGGGCCTTACAATCTCCTTGCCCTTCCCCCCTCACAACAAACACCCTGTGAGGTAGGTGGGGCTGAAAGAGCTCTGAGAAGCTGAGACTAGCCCAAGGTCACCCAGCTGGCGTGTGTGGGAGTGCACAGGCTAATCTGAATTCCCCAGATAAGCCTCCACAGCTCAGGCGGCAGAGCTGGGAATCAAACCCGGTTCCTCCAGATTAGATACACGAGCTCTTAACCTCCTACGCCACTGCTGGTACTACTTGGGAGGGCTGTGGTTTGCACTGGCTGAGTCCTAGGAGTCACCCACCATGAACGAGACCCAGCTGTCGTTCCTAAAAAGAAAGCTTCCTGCTCCAAGAGCAATCAACCCAAATCTTATGCCAGGCTCCTGCAGAGCCCCGTTCTGCCTTTCCCCACTGGCTGAGGGAGGCTTCTGTCTGGATCACAAGAGCTGGGGGCCCTTTGCTGTTTCCCCCAACCAAGAGGCACGAAGCAGGGACTCGCTGCGCCCCCACCCCCGAAAAACCAGGTTTTGCACAGGCTCCTTTTCTTCTTGATACGCCTCTGCCAGAAACCATCTTCACCATTCATAGTGGCATGAAGTGGCTCGTGGGGGTCACATGGTTTGGCTAAGACTTTGAGGAACCTCTGCCCGATGCCTGGCAGCAGGACTAGGTGGCACCTGGAGACCTTCTGCTATTAACAAGTGGTCTCCAGGTGACCAAGATCAGATCACGTGTAGAAAACGGGGCATTGGAGGGTGGACTCCACAGCATACCCTGCTGAGGTTCACCCCCCCAAACTCTGCCCTCCCTGGGCCCCATCTCCCAATTCTCCAGGTATTGCATCCTCAGACCAGAGCCATCTCATACAGTCCTTTCCCACTAGGCTGCAGATGTGATGTTGGTTGGGAAGGTGGACATCTTGGTCAATTCTGCACTTGCATTATCGACCTAAGTTCGAGCTGCGTTCGACCTAAGTGCTCCGCACATCCACTGGGATCGACGTGGTTTTGTACCAGTTTCACCCCATGAAACAGTCAAATTTCCGACTCCAGTTGGGAACGACTACTTTTTCAGGGAACCACGCTCGAACTCAGCTCAATTCCAGTAAAGTGTGGAATCTCTGGTGCCAGGAGTCCCCCATTCAGCCAATCACAGCTGAGTGTTTCAGGCATGCGTACAGCTGGCCAATCAAAAAACGCCACCTTCGTCCCTCCACTCCTGTGGCAGTTTTTTTATAACGTGTGTGGGGATAGACGGAACATGGCCGTAGAACAGGAGCCAATCGGAACGGAGCGGCGAAGAGGCACAGGATGATTCCGCCCTCCAAGCTGGGATCAAGCTGGTTGCAGTGGGGAACAACAATGGCTTCGACCTAGGTTAGTACCCTTCTCAGGGAACTGGGTCGAACCTATTTTACTCCTGTGCGGAATCACCCCTTGAAGGACTTTCAGTGGGGCTGACTTGGCTAAGAACCTAAAACTGCGCAGTATTGCCACAGGGAAATGCTACAGCTGCAAAACCAAACCATCCTTTCAACTTCATTTAGCCCAACAGATGCCTCCGACGTTGAATCCGATGATCTGGACCACCCTAGACGCGCCACGCGGCCATGCAGGTTGGGAAGCATGAAGCTCGCCAGCTGGTGTGTGGCCGTGCGTTTTCGGGGGCACAGTGGAAAAGCCCAGAGGAACCGTTCTGCAAAGAATGCTGGAAATAATTTTTAAAGGGAGTAATTTTAGGGGTAGAGCTGGACTGATTTGTGACAAGCTGTGAGCAATTTCAGCGGAGCCACGAATTCTGTGGAGCAGCCAGACTTGAAACAGTACCCCACTGATCCTCTTCTTCTTTGCTCGCATTTCCTGATGATCTCCCATCTTCTAGGTGGGATTTGGAGGACTCTTTGAATTACAATGGATCTCCAAACTATGGGGATCCATTTCTCTGGAGGAATCGGTTGCTTGGGAGAAGAAGAAGAAGAGTTTGGATTTATATCCCCCCTTTCTCTCCTGCAGGAGACTCAAAGGGGCTGACAATCTCCTTGCCCTTCCCCCCTCACAACAAACCCCCTGTGAGGTAGGTGGGGCTGAGAGAGCTGCGAGAAGCTGTGACTAGCCCAAGGTCACCCAGCTGGCGTGTGTGGGAGTGCACAGGCTAATCTGAATTCCCCAGAGAAGCCTCCACAGCTCAGGCGGCAGAGCTGGGAATCAAACCCGGTTCCTCCAGATTAGATACATGAGCTCTTAACCTCCCACGCCACAGCTGATGGGAGGAGGGACTCCTTCCCATCATGCCACACTGAACTCCCTACCTAAACGCCAACCAGGCTTCAGGCTCAAATCTCCCAAACGGGAGCCAGCCCCTCTATGCACAGAGCTGTCCTGCTAGAAAGAGATCCTGGGTTTTAGCTCACCGCCCTGTCAAAGTGTCTTCCTCATGCATAGCAGGAGAGCAGCGCTGTTAGCACAACAGAGCGACAGGACACAACTCTTTGTTATGGGCCCAGGCAGGAGACTGGCCCAAGTTATGGTCTTTGTCTGAGCGACTGAAGGCGCAAGCGTGCCTCTGACTGATTTTCCGGCAAGAATAACGCCAATAAACTGTTATGAATACTTTAATATTTACGCAGACAAGTCTATTAAATGGGATGATTATGACGGGGCTCACTTGCCGCTCGTGAGACGGGGGAATGCACACCGCTGAAAAGTGAACTCTAATTTCTAATGTAATATTGTCATTAAATTACTGTAAAATTAAAATGGGGCTCCCTCAGGAACGGAAAGTGATTATATGTCAGAGCGAAGAGATTGCAGTGAAGAAAGGCCACATCTGTTTAGCTAATATCTTCACGTAGTGAAAACGGAGACGCGGGTCCATAATTCAGCCGGCTTTTTTTTTTCATTTCGCAGCAGTCGTGCCTGCCGTGGTTGCGGACATGCGCTCTTGCGAAGGGGGACATCATTCCATGCATCCCGGAAGGATCATATTGGGAAAAAAATGAAACACTTTGTTGTACATGCTTAGTGAAGAAGAAGAGTTTGGATGTATACCACACCTTTCTCTCCTGTAAGGAGACTCAAGGGGGCTTACAAGCTCTTTTCCCTTCCTCTCCCCACAACAGACACCTTGTGAGGTAGGTGAGGCTGAGAGAATGAGAACTCTGACTAGCCCAAGGTCACCCAGCAGGAATGTAGGAGTGTAGGAATCCTCTGCCACCAAGGTGGAGGAGTGGGGAATCAAACCCAGTTCTCCAAATTAGGATTAGAGTCCACCTGCTCATAACCACGACACCACACATTTGCATACTGGCAGTGGTGGGATCCAAAAATTTTAGTAACAGGTTCCCATGGTGGGTGGGATTCAAACTGTGGTGTAGTGCCAATGGGGCTGGGTGGGGCACAACAGGGGCGTGGCCGGGCATTCTGGGGGCGGGGCATTCCTGGGTGGGGCTGTGGCAAGGACGCAGCCGCTGCGCCGGTCCTTGGGTGGGAAACGAATGCACGCAGGCGCAGGCTGCCACGCACGCCGGTGCACCTCCTGCTAGACTGCTTCCAGTTCTGCACACTACTGCTGAGAGGAGGGGCGTAACGAAGGCCAAAATCACGTGGCAAAATCACCAGTTAGTCACCCCCTCTCGGCACACACCAATAATTAGTAACCTACTCTCGGGAACTTGTGAGAACCTGCTGGATCCCACCTCTGGTCTGGGTGTTTCTTGCACCCTACGTGACTGACTGATGGGATGGTGATCCTAAGGCTAGGCCAGGCCTGCTGAACTTGTCCCAGGTCTATCTGTGAAGAGGAGTATCCAACATGGTGCCCGTGGGTGCTATGGAGTCTGCTGAGACCTTTTCTAGTGGCCACCAATTATTTTTTTCAAGGAAGTGGGCAGAGCTAGGGAGGCCTTTTGCGCAGCAAGCCTTCTGACTGACCACTGAGGATCTGATAGGCCATGAAGATTTTTAAAAATGTTGGTGTGGCAGCAGCTGCCACCATGACAAAAAGATCTTCACAGTCTGACAGAAAGGTAACCCATGGCAGCCATTTTGTGACCCGTTCTCTGTCCTGCTGCATCCATTTTGTGGCTACTCCCTTCACCCTGTAAAGTTTGGAGACTTCTGGTCTAGACCTCGGCTGTGAGAATGTAATCTCGTACTTTAGAAGGTCAAGACAGTTTCCTATGCGAGCAAGAGGTCATTGGCTCCCGTTTGAATTCCGAATCATCTTCAAGGTGTGGATTCTGACCTTTAAGGCAGTACGCGGTCTGGGACCCTCGTACCTTCGGGACCGCATCACCCCATATGTCCCTACTCGGCCTCTGCGTTCAGCAGAGGCCAATTTGCTGGTGGTCCCTGGCCCCTCAATGATGCGGCTGGCCTCCACACGGGCCAGGACTTTCACAGCGCTGGCCCCGGCCTGGTGGAACACCCTCCCTCCAGCTGTCCGGGCCCTGCGGGACCTTGGTGAGTTCCGCAGGGCCTGTAAGACTGTGTTGTTCCACCGGGCCTTTGGAGTGTCCAGCCGCTGATATGGTGCCCCCCCACTGCTCCTGCTTTGGCACTGGTACAACAGAGCTCCTCATATTGAGGGGCCTGCCGTCCCCCCCTTCTTGGGGTGGGTTTTTCAATTGAGCCTGGACGCCTCTTGTTTAATTTGCTAATTGTTAGCCGCTGTTTTTATGTATTTTAAGATGTTTTATTGATGGAGCCTATGTTTGTATTGTACCGGATTTGCTCCTGCTTATTGTTTATATATTATGTTGTTCACCACCCGGAGCCCTTTGGGGGTCGGGTGGTATAGAAATTGAATTAATGATAATAATAATAATAATAATAATAATAATAATAATAATAATAATAATAAACAACTTACCCATGGGGTGATGTCCCATCATGACATTGACTTGGCAGACTTTGTTTATGGGGTGGTTTCCCTTGGACTTCCCCAGTCATCTACGCTTCACCCTCAGCAAGGTGGCTACTTGTTTTACCGACCTCGGAAGGATGGAAAACTGAGTCAACTTGGAACTGGGGACTTCCAGTGGGATCGAATGCAGGTTGTAAGCAAAGCGTTGACTGCAGTACGGCAACATATCCAGAGGTGGGATCCAGCAGGTTCTCACCAGTTCCCGAGAGTGGGTTACTAATTGTTTGTGTGTGCCGAGAGGGGGTGACTAATTGGGTCCGCTTTCCCATCATCCACGCCCTCACCTCCCCGAGAGGCCTCCTGCCTTTGAACGTGAGGGTTCCACATAGCAATTGCGACTAATAATGTCACTCCCTGAACTGGGTTAATCCCTTTCAGGTCCTGCAATTCATGGATTCTCAGCCTTTCGTGCCTTTTATCTCCCCAGTCTCTATCAAGGAACCTGTGTGTTTCACCAGTGCTGTGTTCAGATTTGTGAGTTGGGGCATTTTCTATAATGTGATGATGATTTAGAAATGACCTGGTCGTGGTGGGGTTGCTGCCCATGGGGTGGGGAGCATCCAACTCAGGTTTTGCCCAGGGCTCAGGTTTGCCTAGGTACGCCTCTGCCCCCTTTGCTGAGGGGGGGCTGGAGAGGGAACCTGTGACTAAATTTTTTGGATCCCACCACTGCATATCCCTCTTCACCACGGGGCTCCTTAAAGTCTTATTTACCTCTCCTCTTTGTCTGCCTGCTTAAGTCGATCCTCCTGTTCCCCCACCCCTTGCTTCTGCCTCCCTCTCTGTCACTAAGTGGGGTCTTGCAACTGAGATAAGATCGAGACCCCAGTTCCACATTCTGACATGAGAACATGTGAAGTTTCCTTGTCACCATCTGTCTCCTCCCACCCACCCCCCACTGCTAGCTGCTGTCTGTCAAGACCTGCCTTGGCCTTGCCATGTCTCCAGGGGGGAAAGGGAGGAAGTGGCATCCTAGCTGTTGCTGTCTGTAGTGTCATTCAGAGCTGCGCCTTGACCGTATCAGCTATTCAAGGGAGGGACTTTGCAGCGGGGTCCTTATGTCAGAGCACGGCCTTAGAGGGCTGCAAGCCTGCGAACTTCTGGTGGGAAGATGAAGGGAGGGGGTTGCCTAGCAACAGCACAAAGGGAGGGGGGCAAAGTGGGGATTCACGGGAAAGTCAAGTTTGCAAGGCTTTAGTTTTGGCAAAAGTCTTGAAGTGCTCGCTGTCTGCAGCTCCAATCAATGGATCGATTTTGTACTCACTGAGTCTGTCTGTTGGGAGATCTGTGCACTGACCCGACACTGTCCGGGGTCTCTTGAAGAAGGTCTTTCCCAGCCCCTGAGATCCTCAAACGGAAGATTAGGGTGGGCAACTGACAGCAGAAAGAATGTCCTGTCCTCTTAGCAGAGTCTGAGTGGGATGTTAATTACTAGGGTCCGTTCCACATGGACCAATAAACTCGGGTTAGGGATGGTTAAGAAGAAGAAGAAGAAGAAGAGTTTGGATTTATATCCCCCCTTTCTCTCCTGCAGGAGACTCAAAGGGGCTTACAATCTCCTTGCCCTTCCCCCCTCACAACAAACACCCTGTGAGGTAGGTGGGGTTGAGAGAGCTCCAAGAAGCTGTGACTAGCCCAAGGTCACCCAGCTGGCGTATGTGGGAGTGCACAGGCTAATCTGAATTCCCCAGATAAGCCTCCACAGCTCAGGTGGCGGAGCTGGGAATCAAACCCGGTTCCTCCAGATTAGATACACGAGCTCTTAACCTCCTACGCCACTGCAACACTCTTCCTCCAGCTGTCCGGGCCCTGCGGGACCTTGGTGAATTCCACAGGGCCTGCAAGGATCCTCTGAAGATGCATTCAGCCACAGATGCAGGCAAAATGTCAGGAGAGAATGCTGCTAGAACACGGCCATACAGCCCGGAAACCACACAGCACCCCAGTGATTCCGGCCGTGAAAGCCTTCGACAATACACCCCATAAAACATCACCTTATTTTATCTACCTTGTTAACTGTCTTGAGCTCCATAAGGAAGAAAGGGAGCTGATCAATTTTTGAAATAAACAAAATAAAATGGATACACTTAAATCTTGGTCCGGAATTTCATAAAGTGTGCTCTGTTGGTTTGGAAATGGGCAGCTGGTGTTTCTTTGGGGAAGAGGGTCATATATATTCTCCGGATGGTCACTCAGATGATGCATTGCATTCAAATCTTTTGCTCTGTTGAGGTGTTTTCTGGGTGGAATTGGGCCAGTGACTCTCAGCTTAACTAGGGCCGTTTCCTCACTTAAAAAAAAAAAGCAGAGGCAAAACGATTGGATGCCAATGTAGCATTATTGATTGCTGTTTTAATGGGGTTTCATTGTAACTATTGTTTTATTGTGTTGTTCACCGCCCAGAGCCCTTCGGGGGAGGGGCGGTATATAAAACCAATTATAAATAAATAAAACATTTTAAAAACCGGTTTTGCAAGCTTTGGGTGTTTTTGAGCGTGCAGTCACGCTCCCCACTGCAGGTAGTGGTGCGGGGTTTCCCAAAAGGCGCTGTTCCGAACAGGAACAGAAATGACACGCGCTGACGGGCCGCGAGGGCGGCAGAATCGGGGCGGCTGCGTTGTCGCCGCTCCGGCAGTGGGGAGTGCCGCTGGAACCCGCGTTACTTGGAGCAAGTAGCGCGCAACAAAAGGTGAGTGGGGAAACGGCCGAGGGCCCCTTCTGCACATGCAAAATAATGCACTTTCAAGTGTGAAAGTGGATTTTGTTATTCTGCACAGTAAAATCCAGCTTCAACGTACATTGAAAGTGGATTGAAAGGGCATTATTCTGCATGTGTGGAAGGGGCCTAAGATAGAATCACAGAACCGTGGAGTTGGAAATACAAATACAACTCTCCTTTTAACACCCAACCCCTCAATTTTTTTTAAAAAAAAGAACTGATGAAAATAAACAGGAAAGATGACAGAGCAAGCTCAGAAGATTGTGCCAAGGAGAAAGTCCGGGGACTTCAGAGAGGCATGCGAAATGGCTTAGAGAAATTGCAGAGCAAGTCAAAACATTTTGAAAATGTTTTCAGCCAAATTTTTTTTGATAAAATTGAGGATCCATTTAAAATGTTTTCAGGTGGGAAATACACCATTTTGGAATGAAAACTAAGTGGAACTCCTTGGAGGAAACGTTTTATTTCCTGCCTTAAAACATTTCATTTTGGTTGTGCAGAAAAGGTTTAACATTGCCATACTTAGACGGCCCAAGAGCGATCCTTGCTTTCGAATGACGATGGATCTGGAACATAAGAACATAAGAACATAAGAACTAGCCTGCTGGATCAGACCAGAGTCCATCTAGTCCAGCTCTCTGCTACTCGCAGTGGCCCACCAGGTGCCTTTGGGAGCTCACCTGCAGGAGGTGAAAGCAATGGCCTGCTGCTGCTGCTGCTGCTCCTGAGCACCTGGTCTGGAAGTTGTTCTTGCGACGGGGAACGTCTTTAGGACGTGCAAAAGCCGGGGCGCTGGTGGCTCTTTTATTTCCGCAATAACGAGCGAGTGCCAGGCAGAGACACCGTTTTATGAGCTTGATTGAATGGAGCGCTATTAAGGAGAATGAGAACCCGAAAAAAAGGATGCGACTTCATTTCTTCTCTTAGCCCCGAAGTTCAGCCATAATCATATTTTAAGGAAATAAAAATACTCTAGTCTTTCAGTGAATCCCAATCTGTGCTCCTGCTTTTCTAAAAAAAAGGGGGTCCAGAAACTGTTTGGGCAAACAAGAGAGGATGAAGCCCCCACAAAGAGGGGTGGAAGCAGTGGTGGGATCCAAAAATTTTAGTAACAGGTTCCCATGGTGGGTGGGATTCAAACTGTGGTGTAGTGCCAATGGGGCTGGGTGGGGCACGACAGGAGCGTGGCCGGGCATTCCAGGGGTGGGGCATTCCTGGGTGGGGCTGTGGCAAGGATGCAGCCGCTGCGCCGGTCCTTGGGCGGGAAACGAATGCATGCAGGCGCAGGCTGCCACGCACGCCGGTGCGCCTCCTGCTAGACTGCTCCAAGTTCTGCGCGCTACTGCTGAGAGGAGGGGCGTAACTAAGGCCAAAATCATGTGGCAAAACCACCAATTAGTAACCCCCTTTCGGCACACACAAATGATTAGTAACCTACTCTCGGGAACCTGTGAGAACCTGCTGGATCCCACCTCTGGGTGGGAGCTCAATATTCTCAGGGTTTGTTGGGGTTTTTCTGGTTGAGGTTTGTCATTTCTAGCGGCCTTCCCCAGACCTGAGCCACAGCTGCCCCTCGTGCAGGGATGGAGCCTTTCGTCACCTTGACTGACTTGCTCTGATCTCAGGCTCTGCCACGGATCCATCCATCACCCAGAACAGGCGACAGATGGAGATGAGCTTTGGAGGGGGGGTTGCTTTGCTCTTGGAGCGCACTTTATTGAGCCCGCCGTCCCCCCAAGCTCCAGAAGAACAATTAGTCAAATGCAAATCACATCAGCCTCCAGGCGTGCAACTTGATCACAGGCACCAGTAATAAACTTTTGATTGATCGGAGTTTCTTTGTATCGGCGAGCCTTAAACAGAGACTCCTATAAAAACAGTCTTCCCCCTGATCTCATTGGTCCCGTGGACACATCGAGCTTGTTTTGCAAGGAAATTATCTTTGGAACGGGGCTCCAAAGAAGGAACATTCTGGAAGACGCCACGGCCACTAATACTAGAACCAGGGGGCATCCATTGAAACTGCTGGGGGGAAGAATTAGGACTAATGAAAGGAAACACTTCTTCACGCAACGTGTGATTGGTGTTTGGAATATGCTGCCACAGGAGGTGGTGATGGCCACTAACCTGGATAGCTTTAAAAGGGGCTTGGACAGATTTATGGAGGAGAAGTCGATCTATGGCTACCAATCTTGATCCTCTTGATCTGAGGTTGCAAATGCCTTAACAGTCCAGGTGCTCGGGAGCAGCAGCAGCAGCAGAAGGCCATTGCTTTCACCTCCTGCAGGTGAGCTCCCCAAGGCACCTGGTGGGCCACTGCGAGTAGCAGAGAGCTGGACTAGATGGACTCTGGTCTGACCCAGCTGGCTTGTTCTTATGTTCTTAAACCCGAGATCAAGTATTTGAGACGCTGCAAGATCTGGAACTGGATCTCCCGCTGAGGGGTGAGATTTGGATTGGGCTGAGATGCCGGGGAAGGGGCTAAATGATCTGCCCCCACCCTTTCCCCCAGAAAAGCATCACTGTGGCCATTTCCGCATGGCACAAACATACCGGGTTACAACTGGTATCTTACAATCCGGCTCTGTTTTATCCCGGTTTCTCCCTTTGCATGGCTGCCTGTTTCTGTGAAGGAATCAAGTGAAGGCTGGGAGGAAATACTCCAGGTTTTTTTGCATGAGCCCGAGTCTTTTGTATTTACACCGCAAGCGTATCCACACAAGTGCGGACATCTCTGGTGTCCCATGTTCTGATGGTTGCTTTTGAGCTGCAGCTTGAATGAACGTCAGGTGGGGAGATCAGGCGGCTGGGTGGGAAAAATAAACTGGTTCTGCTCCCGATTGGTGTTTGCACGGTTATGGGATTTTTTGAGAAGAATTGCCAAATTGGTGATTTTTGAAAATCTCGAGATTAGGGAAATATGGCAGGCCAAACCTGCTTTAGGACCAGGAACTGTGCGAACTTCTGGGCCAGACCGAGATATTTCCCTTGCTCAACCAAGGATATTTGGACCATGCAGAAACGGCCTATAATCTCCAAAATGGTTCACATTGCCATTCCGTCTTCTGAATGACCGCCAGCCAGCCAGGCCCACGAACACGCACTTGCATACCTGAAGCTGTCTTCTGCTGAATTAGACCATTGGTCCATCAAGACCAGTATTGCTAGCTCAGGCTGGCGACAGTCACTCTCTTTCATCTTGACCCTCCCACAGGGTTGTTGTGAGCATAAAACAGAAGAGGGGGAAGCACAGGTGAAATGGCAGCACAAATAGGTGAGCAAAGAGCTCCCAGGGTCGAAGAAGAAGAAGAGTTTGGATGTATATCCCCCTTTCTCTCCTGTACGGAGACTGAAAGGGGCTTACAATCTCCTTTCCCTTTCCCCCCTACAACAAACTCCCTGTGAGGTGGGTGGGGCTGAGAGAGCTCCGAAGAACTGTGACTAGCCCAAGGTCACCCAGCCAGCATGTATTGGAGTGCGCAAGCAAATCTGATTCACCAGATAAGTCTCTACAGCTCAAGTGGCAGAATGGGGAATCAAACCCAGTTCTCCAGATTAGAGTGCACCTGCTCTTAACCACTTCACCCCGCTGGCACTTAGGGAGTACACTGAGCCCAGAGTCTGCGGCCGGTTTTCCCGGGTGCAAGTAGCTTTATAATTCCAAATCTGACAGCCAGGCAGGCCTTGTGAAGAAAGAGTCAACCGAGTCAAATGCAATTTTGCCCCTCATTGATCAAACCTTGTGCCTTCTTCCACGTCAGCCGTCCTTCAGCGACCCCGGCTGTACGGCTGACTGGATGAGCTTCTGTCAAGAGAGATCGGTTCAAGATGAGGTTATTTCAAGCAGGACTTTGTGGCTGATTCACTCAGGAAGATTCCCCACCCTTCAGGTTGGTTGAAGAAGTTCCTTCTAACAGGAGATCCCGTCAATAAGGTCGCTTCTACGCTGTGCTCCGTAACTCTTTCGCGGAGATGTAATTGGCAAAGCTGTGTCGATTTATCTGGCCTCCTCCAGAAGACTGAACAAAAGTATTTCTTTCTTTCAAGCTCGTGTCCAGAGGGAAAACCTGCGGATGTTTTAAATCATTGATCAGCAAACCCAGCACTAACAATCCCTCTTGGGAAAGAAAGTGGGCATCTCTGTGAGATATTTGGGTTGTGGGAGTCAACATCTTGAGATGCCCCAGATTTCTCTACCGGCTTGTCAAACTTATGATGTCTGAGCCTCACTATCAGGCTGGGAGCCATTCAGGGATAGATCTGGATGGCATCGAGCAACTAAAATAGGAGCAGCAGTGGCATAGTAGATTAAGAGCTCGTGTATCTAATCTGGAGGAACCGGGTTTGATTCTCCGCTCTGCCGCCTGAGCTGTGGAGGCTTACCTGGGGCATTCAGATTAGCCTGTGCACTCCCACACACACCAGCTGGGTGACCTTGGGCTAGTCACAGCTTCTCGGAGCTCTCTCAGCCCCATCTACCTCACAGGGTGTTTGTTGTGAGGGGGGAAGGGCAAGGAGAGTGTCAGCCCCTTTGAGTCTCCTATAGGAGGGAAAGGGGGGATATAAATCCAAACACCTCCTCCTCCTCCTCCTCCTCCTCCTCCTCCTCCTCCTCCTCCTCCTCCTCTTCTTCTTCTTCTTCTTCTTCTTCTTCTTCTTCTTCTTCTTCTTCTTCTTCTTCTTCTTCTTCTTCTTCTTCTTCTTCTTCTTCTTCTTCTTCTTCTTCTACATATATCTTGTAGCAGTTACATTGGGTTAGGGATGCCTCTCAATCACCAGATACCATCCCACGACAGTAGGTCCTTTGAGGGTTGCCTCGCTCGCCTTCTGACTGCTAATTCAAAAATTCAAACAGTGGACATCAATATAAACATGTGTTGTTTAATTTTGACTTTGAAAACGGTTGCCTGGTCCCATCATTTTCTGCATTATTTTAAAGAAGAAAACATTCCTTCACCTGCTTTTGAAGCACAAACGAACCGGCTCTGTTTGCTGAGGTGGCGTTTGGCAATGCAGATTTCTCGGTGAAAGAGAGATGAATCTGTCAAAACTGTGCCTCCCTTGTCGTCCGCAACAGTATTTTTAAACTGTTCAATACTAAATCACAGATTGTGTCATAACACAAACAACGGTCTCGCAGATCAAATACTTTCATTTTAATGAGGTTCACAGTGGCAGCAAAGTACATAATCTTAGAATTGGAACTGCCCACCACGGCCTTCACTGCCCCTTTCTTCGTCCCCCTTTTCTCTCTGAAAGGCAGTGTTGTGCAGTGGTTAAGAGCAGGTGCAGTCTAATCTGGAGAACCGGGCTTGATTCCCTGCTCTGCCACTTGAGCTGTGAAGGCCCTTGCTTTCACCTCCTGCCTGTGAGCTCCCAAAGGCACCTGGTGGGCCACTGCGAGTAGCAGAGAGCTGGACTACATGGACTCTGGTCTGATCCAGCAGGCTAGTTCTTATGTTCTTATGTTCTTATCTGGTGAACTAGATTAGCTTGTGCATTCCACCACAATTTTATTTTTTGATTTTTGTCCTGCCTCATTGTCAGGCCCAGCAGGCATCCCAGGGACCGGCCTGGCTCCACAAGAGGTTGGCGGGACCTGCTATTTGCCCAAGGCCACAGTTGGCTTGTTATCACTGCTTGGGGTTTGAATGGCCCTTCTATTGCTTCGCTTTGTAACTAGTGATTCAGGCACACATCCACCTTATCACCCGTTCCCTGGGACTGAGCGGGAGCCTTTTGCAGGCTGCAGGTATATAGCAACACTCTCTCTGACTTTTCCTTGTGTGTTGCAAATTGTTTTGAGAAACAAGGTGGGGGGGAAATACCAATGAACAAAATGCTTTCTGATATATACCATGGACAGGAGCCAGAGTCCCAGCTTTGGCTACCTGTCACTGGGGCTCTGACATGGTTCAGTAAAGCTCTTGATACCTTCATGAGTCTCAATTTGAGGAGAGGCTGCAGAGTTTGGGGCTGTTTAGTTTGGAGAGGAGACGGCTGAGGGGGGATATGATTGAAGTCTATAAAATTATGCATGGGGTAGAAAATGTTGACAGAGAGAAATGTTTCTCTCTTTCTCACAATACTAGAACCAGGGGGCACCCATTGAAATGCTGGGGGGAAGAATTGGGACTAATAAAAGGAAACACTTCTTCACACAACGTGTGATTGGTGTTTGGAATAAGCTGCCACAGGAGGTGGTGATGGCCACTCACCTGGATAGCTTTAAAAGGGGCTTGGATAGATTTATGGAGGAAAAGTTGATCTATGGCTACCAATCTTGATCCTCTTTGATCTGAGATTGCAAATGCCTTAGCAGACCAGGTGCTCGGTAGCAGCAGCAGCAGCAGGAGAAGGCCATTGCTTTCACCTCCTGCAGGTGAGCTCCCAAAGGCACCTGGTGGGCCACTGCAAGTAGCAGAGAGCTGGACTAGATGGGCTCTGGTCTGATCCAGCTGGCTTGTTCTTATGTTCTTAATTATTGACTGGAGTAACACCCTTACACCTATCTCCATTGGGCTCAGCGTGGGTCTTAGGTGGTGTATAGTTATAGTTTACTGTGTAGTACTAGACTGTGCCAACCCCCCCCAAGAGAATAACTTTGGGCTAGAGCCAATTTAAGGATGTTTTATTATTGCTGGTACTAAATTGTTAAACTGTGGTTGTAAATTTGAATGTTTATATGCATGTATTAGGTGCTGTTGTATGCTGGCATCTGCAAAGAATGGCTCTGCAGATCCTCTGAAGATGCCAGCCACAGATGCAGGTGAAACATCAGGAGAGAATGCTGCTAGAACACGGCCCGACAGTCCAGAAATCCCACAACACTCCAGTGATTCCAGCCGTGAAAGCCTTCGACAACACACTGAGCAGCTGTTAACGTTACTGGATTGACTTCTAAAAAAGAAAAGGCACAAAATCATTCATTCTGGACAGGGAGAGGAGATTCAGGCCTCATCCATACTTTGCTCCATCAAACCAATCAGTAATTCCATTCATAGTGCTACAGCACTCACTGAATTTCTAAAAGCTGTCTAAAAGCCCTTTGAGATGGGGTGTTGGAGGAGGGGTTTACGGATGCAGCGAAATTCCAAAAAGACCAATCCAGGGGTTTCTACGTCGAATCAAGCCTGAACCATTGCTAGAAATAAAAACAACTAAACTAAGGCTATCGTTTTTTGGTCATGTTATGAGAAGTCCCTGGAAAAGTCAATATTGCTAAGAAAAGTTGAAGCCAGGAGTAAAAGAGGAATCTTAGAGTCACAGAGTTGGAAGAAACCCCACAAAGGCCATCCAGTCCAACCCCTGCCATGAAGAAGAAGAAGAAGAAGAAGAAGAAGAAGAAGAAGAAGAAGAAGAAGAAGAAGAAGGAGGAGGAGGAGGAGGAGGAGGAGGAGGAGGAGGAGGAGGAGGAGGAGGAGAAGAAGAAGAAGAAGAAGAGTTTGGATTTATATCCCCCCTTTCTCTCCTGCAGGAGACTCAAAGGGGCTGACAATCTCCTTGCCCTTCCCCCCTCACAACAAACACCCTGTGAGGTAGGTGGGGCTGAGAGAGCTCCGAGAAGCTGTGACTAGCCCAAGGTCACCCAGCTGGCATCTGTGGGAGTGCACAGGCTAATCTGAATTCCTCAGGTAAGCCTCAGATAAGCCTCCACAACTCAAGTGGCAGAGCTGGGAATCAAACCCGGTTCCTCCAGATTAGAGTGCACCTGCTCTTAGCCACTGCTCTTAGCCACTACGCCACTGCTGTACCCCTGACAGATGGCCGTCCAGTTGGAAAAACCTCAGAAGAAGGAGACTCTGCCACCCGCTGAGGCAGGGTATTCCACTGCCAAACGTCCCTCACTGTCAGAAGGTCCTTCCTACGGTGAGATGGATTTGCCAGACCTGAGCAAGACTGTTAACACAAAGACATTTGGAAGGACGTTGATTCATAGAGTCGCCCTGAAGAGGCAGCTGCGTGACAGACCCTGCGCACGCAAAAGCCCGCGGCTTCATGGTGTGGAAAATGGCAGCGGCAAGAAGTCGATGACAAGAAATTTGTGCTGATGTGGAAGGGGAGGGAGGGAGGGGGGAGAGGGAGGGGGGCTTCTGAAATGAGAAACGCTCCTCTCCAGATGGTGTGCTGCTAACCCAGCTGCATTCTTCCTGAAAAGATCACAGCAAAGCAGATTTGAGAAAGAGGGTACTGAGGGTGGGGGAAACCTGGGAGGAGGAAGGCTAGAGGAAGACGGGAGCTCTCAAAAGATGAACGGGACGGGGCTAACGTTCTCCTACCCGCTGCCTTGCCCGGAGAGATCAGTCAGCACGCAGCAGTGTCCTCTGCACAGGGCGATTGTGTGGAAGTTCTCCAAAACCCTGCTCCAGTTTGAAGCAAAAGTTGAGAAAAACATCTCTATGTGAGTGGCCTCTATTTGCTTGCCAGAACTAAGATGCAGAGAGCAGGCAGAAGTGGCAGAACAGGGAAAGAAAATCCAATTTGCTCCAGGCAGGGAGCCCCGAACAACAGAGAATAATGCCTCTGGGGCGAGGGCAGAGAAGATTCTAGCTCAGACAAAGAAAGGATTTTTAAAGGGATAAATTTTAAATGAGGACAAAAACAGAGAGCTCGGAGACAATGGCTAAAAAAGAAAACCAGAGGGGGAAATGTGTAAAATAAATATCCTACGCGTGTAAAAGAATAATCCAGAGTTGGAGGAGAGCTCAAACGGGGACAAAGCAGGGATCTTCGAGCATTACATAATCCACAAAGAACCCAAAACAGAGCGGTTTGGGCATCTCTAGTTCCTGACGCTGCCAAGAACCACACGGTATGCCAGCTCAGAAGTGAAGGATGCTGGGTAGGCAACCCGGGCAGCGACCCCTATTTTGTGCCCTGGTGGTGAGCCTCTACCACCATTTTGCAGAGAGACTTCTTTGGAGCCGGCACCTCCACATCCGGAATAATGTCGCGGTTAGGAGCAGTGGACTCTAATCTGCAGAACTGGGTGTGATTCCACACTCCTCCACCTGTCAAGATGATGATGAAGAAGAAGAGTTTGGATTTATATCCCCCCTTTCTCTCCTGCAGGAGACTCAAAGGGGCTTACAATCTCCTTGCCCTTCCCCCCTCACAACAAACACCCTGTGAGGTAGGTGGGGCTGAGAGATCTCCGAGAAGCTGTGACTAGCCCAAGGTCACCCAGCTGGCGTGTGTGGGAGTGCACAGGCTAATCTGAATTCCCCAGATAAGCCTCCACAGCTCAGGCGGCAGAGCGGGGAATCAAACCCGGTTCCTCCAGATTAGAGACACGAGCCCTTCACCTCCTACGCCACTGCTGCTCCTCCTATGCCACTGCTGATGTCAGGATATGGTTCTCCTGCCATCAAAGGGGCAAGGCAGGGTGAGGGGATTCACACCTGGCCGTGGGCAGAGGGCATGCTTCTCCACCTTCCCATATGTGAATGGACCTTTTTCCTTTCCTTTCGTTTTCCTCTGAGGCATGTAACTGTAGCTAACTAGGAGCAACCCTGGCGTCTTCCCAGGGGAAGAGGGTGGCAGGTGGCTGAGAACGATCGCTGCGCTGGCCTGGAGATGCTCAACTCCCAAACATCTCTCTGTTTCTCACATGCTGTGTGGTTTCCGGGCTGTCTGGCCGTGTTCTAGCAGCTTTCTCTCCTGACGTTTCGCCAGCATCTGTGGCTGGCAGCATCTTCAGAGGATCTGAAAGCCTTCGACGATACATCTCTCTTTCCATTGTATTATTCTCACATTCCCTGGGAACCAGGGAGGGGGGAATTATGGCAGGAGCTCCGAGGGAATAAAGGTCTATTTTGATAGACTGGCAGAAATGGCTCTCTGAAAGACAAGTACCGTATATACTCGCGTATAAGCCGAGTTTTTCAGCCCTGTTTTAAGGCTAAAAAATGCCTCCTTGGCTTATACATGAGTCCTGCTTACCAGCCGGCTCTTCAGGCCTCTGCCAAGGCTGGGGGCGTGGCCGGGACAACCTCCCTGCGGCTGCACAAGCCGTTTGTTGCTCCCTCCACCTCCCGGCTGGGTTTGAGGAAGCCCAGGCAGCTGGGAGGTGGAGGGAGCTCCTTGTGTGGGCAATGACATCAGGGGGAGTCAATGCCCAAATAAGGAGCTCCCTCTGCCTCCCGGCTCCCCACCTTCGGCTTATACACGAGTCAATACGTTTCCCCAGGTTGTGCTCATAAAATTAGGTGCCTCAGCTTATGCACCAGTCGGCTTATACACGAGTTTATACGGTTCTTGCTGTTATCAACAAAGACTTCTGATCCAGCTACCAGAGTCCGCTGATTGACTTCAGTCTCAAGAACAGACACCATCTGAGCAGGATACTCTAATCTGAAGAACCGGGCTCAATTCCCCACTCCTCCACTCTAATCTGGTGAACTGGATTTGTTTCCCCACTCCTCCACATGATGCCTGCTGGGTGGCCTTCAGCCGGTCACTGTTCTCTCAGAACTCTCTCAGCCCCTCTGACCTCACAAGGAGTCTGTTGTGGGGAGGGAGCTTGTAAGCCCATTTGAGACTCCTCGTGGGTGAGGAAAGCAGATTATAAATCCAAACTCTTCATTGTCAATCCACTTCCAATCCGCTTCCACGATCATTTGTAAGTGGATTTTGCCATTTCACACAAGTGCATTGAAAGTGGATTATTTGGCATGTGTGAAAGCACCCCGTCTGCCCACTGATCGGCTTCCAGTCCCAGTATTTCTTGGTGGAATTCATCGCCAGAGGAGGATGGGGATGGTCAGTGTCGAGGGCGGGTTTTAGAGTTCAGCAAATTCATGAAGGGCGGGCCCTTTGATGGCACTTAGCTACGATGGCTGACACTGGAACTCTGATGCTCTGGGCCTCCAGTGTGGTGTAGTGGTTAAGAGCAGGTGTACTCTAATCTGGGGAAGCGGGTTTGATTCCCTGCTCTGCCACTGGAGCTGTGGAGGCTTATCTGGGGAACTAGATTAGCTTGTGCACTCCAACACACATGCTGGGTGACCTTGGGCTAGTCACAGTTCTTCGAAGCTCTCTCTGCCCCACCCACCTCACAGGGTGTTTGTTGTGGGGGGAGGGGGAGGGAAAGGAGATTGTCGGCCCCTTTGAGTCTCCTTGCAGGAGAGAAACATGGGGATGTAAATCCAAACTCCTCTTCCTCCTCCTCCACTATGGCCTCTGCATGAGCTTCCTATATGCATCTGCCTGACCTCAGTCTTTGGTGGAGAACCGAGCTAGGTGGGCCTTTTACGTGTGTGTGTGTGTGTGTGTGTGATATCAAGTCATTTCTGACTGATAGTGACTCTGTGAATTCATTCCTGACCAGGCTGGCCTGATCTCATCAGATCTCAGAAACGAAGCCGGGCCCTGGTTAGTACTGAGAAGCGAGATCTCCAGAGAATATCAGGATCATGACACGATGGAGGCAGGGAAGGGCAAACCAGCTCCGAATATCTCTTGCGTTTAAAACCCCACCAGAGTCAGCTGTCACTTGACACCTCCTCCCCGCCCCACACACAAGAATTAATTACCTGTAAAAAATGTCCTATCATTAACAGCCTGGCTCAGGAGACTTCTGTCTTGTGCATGTAAAGTGCAAACAAGTTGCAGCAAACGTGTGGCAACTGCAGCAAGGAGATTTCAAGAGAAGAGGGAGGCAGAGGTGGTTTGCCATGACCTTCCTCTGCAGAGTCATCCTTGGTGGTCTCCCTTCCAAGTACCAACCCTGCTTAGCTTCCAACTTATGGTGGCCCCAGCAAGGAGCTTTCAAGGCAAGTGAGGATCAGATGTGGTTTGCCATTACCTTCCTCTGCAGAATCATCCTTGGTGGTCTCCCTTCCAAGTACCAACCCTGCTTAGCTTCCAACTTATGGTGGCCCCAGCAAGGAGCTTTCAAGGCAAGTGAGGATCAGATGTGGTTTGCCATTACCTTCCTCTGCAGAGTCATCCTTGGTGGTCTCCCTTCCAAGTACCAACCCTGCTTAGCTTCCAACTTATGGTGGCCCCAGCAAGGAGCTTTCAAGGCAAGTGAGGATCAGATGTGTGGCTTTGCCATTACCTTCCTCTGCAGAGTCATCCTTGGTGGTCTCTCTTCCAAGTACCAACCCTGCTTAGCTTCCAATTTATGGTGGCCCCAGCAGGGAGCTTTCAAGGCAAGTGAGGATCAGATGTGGTTTGCCATTACCTTCCTCTGCAGAATCATCCTTGGTGGTCTCCCTTCCAAGTACCAACCCTGCTTAGCTTCCAACTTATGGTGGCCCCAGCAAGGAGCTTTCAAGGCAAGTGAGGATCAGATGTGGTTTGCCATTACCTTCCTCTGCAGAGTCATCCTTGGTGGTCTCCCTTCCAAGTACCAACCCTGCTTAGCTTCCAACTTATGGCAGGGTCTCCCAGCAAGGAGCTTTCAAGGCAGAGTGAGGGATCGAGATGTGAAGTTTGCCATTACCCTTCCTCTGCAGAATCATCCTTGGTGGTCTCCCTTCCAAGTACCAACCCTGCTTAGCTTCCAACTTATGGTGGCCCCAGCAAGGAGCTTTCAAGGCAAGTGAGGATCAGATGTGGTTTGCCATTACCTTCTTCTGCAGAGTCATCCTTGGTGGTCTCCCTTCCAAGAACTAACCCTGCTCAGCTTCTGAAATCTGACGAGACTGGGCTATAGCATACCAGACTGCCTTCCCTCCTGACTTCTGTTTTGCACTGTGACAATTTGCCTGGTTTGCCATTTCTCTACCTTTTCTGTAACCGTCGTTCCAGCTTCCTCCTTTTAACTGGAAAAGGACACTTTCCCCGGCAGGTGTTTGTGCTCGATTTTGGAGGCAAAAGACTCAGCCCTGGTCTGGCCTCCCAATTCTGGCCGGCTGCTCACCTGCACCTGGAATCTCTCCAAGGGGTCCACCGTCTCACTCACGGTTTTCTGATGCCTCCTTGACCTCAGAAGGGTTTCCCAATTAATTCTCGCTCTTACCTGACGTGCTCCGTGCCTTGATTGGCTCCGCGACCTCCTTGATTTGTTTCCTTTCTGTTTCTCCTTTCCGCGTTCTCTGCCATATTCCCCTGACCACTTAGACTTAGATGAAACAAAGACATTTCTCTTTGGCTCAGAGAGCTGAATGCGCCGAGCACATTCCAGGCAAACGATCCCCCGGTCTCTTTAATGTGCTGCTAGAATCATTTCAGCTCAGAGAATCACCTTTTCTTTTGTTCTTTTGAATGCCACTTCAAGTCTCAGTTTTCACCTTTGTTTTCCTGTGTAGGATTAATCAGACCAGTTAAAACTGTATTCATTAGACTGCAGAGCTCTTCTCTGGGAAGAATCGCAGGTACGTTTTGTAAAAGTGTATCCGTTACAAATGCAGCATGAATCCCGTCCAAGTCTTAAAGCCAAAAGGCTGTTCGACCAGAAAGAGACAGCAATAAAACAAAACGCATTGCTGCTCATTATTTATTAAAGGCAAACAACGTTTAACGGCAGGAGCCGTATATTTACTAACATCTATTGTTTAGGTTGAAATTCAAATCGGCTAGCAAATTCATTAAATGATAATTAGGGGAGCAGGGGAAAAAATATTTATTAAGATGAAAATCCAGAAACTTCTTTTCCCCAGAAGAAGAAATGCTTCTTTTATTGTAGGATTAATTCATCAGGCAGCACATTTTCCCCAAGGGTGGCTTCACAGGTACTATTTTTTTGAAAAAGTGGATCTGCACAAATGAAATGTGTGGATAAAAACATTGTGTCTTTGTGGATATGCGGATGACATGGGGACAGGCTCAGAGAGCCAGGGTTTATGTGAGGAAACAGAATATGGCCCGCAGCTGTCCGGGCCCTGCGGGATCTTAACGAGTTCCACAGGGCCTGTAAGACTGAGCTGTTCCGCCGGGCCTTTGGGGAGACTAGCCGTTGATGGGGCCCTCCTCCTCCTTATAACATCAAGCGGATCCTACCGCCCCTTCCTTTTGGGTTTTTAAGGGAGTTGGTAGTAGGTGCCATCTTATGTTGATCTTAAATATGCTGCATTTTAATGGGGTAAGGTTTATATTTATTAGAGCCGTATTAATTGATATTTAATGGTTTTAATTTGATATATGTGCTCTATTTTATATGTTGTTCACCGCCCTGAGCCCTCCAGGGGAGGGCAGTATATAAACCTAATGAATGAATGAATGAATGAATGAATGAATGAATGAATGAATGAATGAATGAATGAATAAATGCATCATGTACATATTTGTTCTGTCCTTCCCCTAAGGAGCTTGGGGCTTTTCACGGTTCTCCCCCCACAATTTACAGTGCAATCAGGGGGGGGGGGTTGGGCAGCTGCACCACATCTGGGGATAGTGCAGCAACGGTGGTTTGCTGTGCCGCAGCTCTGGGGCAGCAGAGCAAAGAGCCGGTCTGTGAAACTGGAATGGCGATGCAGCCGTGCCAGCATGGAGGGGGTGAGCACAGAGGCCCTGGGGGGGGGGCAGAATGCCTTCCATTCATGTGTGTGCCGGGAGGATTGTATCTGGTGATTGAGATCCATTCCGAACTCAGTGTAACTGCTCCAAGGTATATGTATCTACCCTGCTGCAAGATATATGTAACTAGTCTGCTATTCTGGGGTCCTCTTTCCTTGATCTTTGCTTTATGGCTTCACACGCTGTGTAGACAACTAGGCTTTCCCCTGACAATTTAGTCTCGTGGGAAACAGGGTTGTTTCTGCCGTCCCGTGGGGGTAGAATGCCAGGTGGCATTCTCTGTCTATCACCGACCTTGGGGGCGCCTCGGCTCCAGCACTAACTCTTTCTCACATTCTATGGGAAAACAGGGTAGGGGACCTAACTTCTAAATAACGCCGGTAGCAAGCGCCATGTTCACCAGAACTGACTTTGTCAAGCTGGGTGCTTTGATTCCTGTCAACAAACACTACTGATCAGCACTACAGAGTTGGTTTGTTGCTTCAAGGTCCGAGACGTAACAGTGTGTGGGGTGGCTGAATGGGGGAGGAGAGAGCAGGCAAAGCCAGCCCAGGGGCAGGGTGGGGCAGGAGTGGACAGATGAGCTCCTAGCTTTCATTCAGCCCCCATCCTCTGAAAGGGGTGAGGATGTTGATCTTCCAGCTTGCCTAAGCATGCTTTAAATTTCCCTTTGATTTCTTGGATCTTGTGGATCTTGTTCTTCCTTTTTTTGTGGTTCTTTTCTATTTCTGTACACTGGTTATTATAATGGGTTTCTTTGTCTCTGTGTGAGAGTCACTGCAACACCATGTTTAGACTTTTGATTCTGTTTCTGTCACAGTTATTTTCGGTTCTTGCCTGTCTTTAAGAATTTTAAGAGTCCTTCAGTCATCCGTTGAAGCTTTTTATTTCTTTTGACTACAGGAATAGTTCTTTGTGCATTCTTCATTGATAATATCTCTGGTGGCAACTCATAGTTCTTCCAGTTCATGCTGACTTGGACTTAGTAATACAAATCTGTTCTTTACATGATCTTTAAACTCTTCATTAATGTTACTTAGGTTGAATTTTAACACTCTGAATATTTTGGTGGTTTTTCCCAGTCAGTTCTTGGTCTTGTTTTAGCGGAAGGAATAGAGCTTCTCTATCTTCTGTTTCCAATTATGTAGTCTATTTGACCTCTATATGGGCCAATCAGTGATGTGTAAGTACCTAATCATCTGTTTAGTTGCCTGACAGATGTGTTTGCAATGAACAAACAGTCTTCACAGAGTCCTATGAGTAGCTCTCCTGCTTAATTTTGTGCTCCTAGCCAAAATCTCCCAACAATACTTGATTCTGCTTTGCTTCCTACTTTTGTGTTCCAGTCACCTACGACTGTCAGCACATCTTGCTTAGGTGTGTGATCAGTTTCTTTCTGGGCCTTCGGATTAAAGCTTTCGTTTTCTTCCTCATCAACAAATATAGTCAGTCATTAACTTGAATGATGGTTACGTTGATGGGTTTTTGAAATGAGTTTGATGTTATTTGCTTCACTGTGACAACAACTCCATTTCTTCTGTGTTTGTCGTCTCCTGAGCGGAACAGCCTGTGATGTTCTGAACAAAAATGTTTCAATCCAGTTCACTTCAATTCACAGGACTGTAATGGTTAAGTGCTCCATTTCTCAAATTATGATTTTAAGCTTGCCTTGATCCATGCTTATCATGCTCCATGATAAGCAGTGGCGTAGTGGCTAAGAGCAGTGGCTAAGAGCAGGGTGCACTGTGATCTGGAGGAACTGGGTTTGATTCCCAGCTCTGCCACTTGAGCTGTGGAGGTTTATCTGGGGAATTCAGATTAGCCTGTACGCACCCACACATGCCAGCTGGGTGACCTTGGGCTAGTCACAGCTTCTCAGAGCTCTCTCAGCCCCACCTACCTCACAGGGTGTTTGTTGTGAGGGGGGATGTGAAAGGAGATTGTCAGCCCCTTTGAGTCTCCTGCAGGAGAGAAAGGGGGGATAAAAATCCAAACTCCTCCTCCTCCTCCTCCTCCTCCTCCTCCTCCTCCTCCTCCTCCTCCTCCTCCTCCTCCTCCTCCTTCTTCCTTCTTTCTTCCTTCTTCTTCTTCTTCTTCTTCTTCTTCTTCTTCTTCTTCTTCTTCTTCTTCTTCTTCTTCTTCTTCTTCTTCTTCTTCTTCTTCTTCTTCTTCTTCTTCCCTGTTCCTATTCTATGCATTGAACAGCTTTGGGTGTCCCTTTTGCATCCATTCACATCAACAACTGAAGTCTTTTCGACTTTAGTCCAGTTGCATCATTCAGAATAACGCTGCTTGTCCTCCTCTTTTCCGCAGTAGCTGACTAAGTGCCATCAGACATGGAGATGCCATCTGCCAGCACTCTCTCTCTCTCTCTCTCTCTCTCTCTCTCTCTCTCTCTCTCTCCCCCCCCATTTTGGAATGTCTCACCCTAGGTTTTCAGTGTAAGGGTTGGGCAGAAGTGGTTTACCATTGCCTTCTTCTGCATGATGCTAATCAGAGTTGGCAGTAGTGGCTGTGCTGTTGTCTATGAAATATCCTCTGCCCCAGTGTTACCTTCCACTACTGCTACTACCCAGTAGCTGGCGTAGGAGGTTAAGAGCTCGTATATCTAATCTGGAGGAACCGGGTTTGATTCCCCACTCTGCCGCCTGAGCTGTGGAGGCTTATCTGGGGAATTCAGACTAGCCTGTGCACTCCCACACATGCCAGCTGGGTGACCTTGGGCTAGTCACAGCTTCTCGGAGCTCTCTCAGCCCCACCCACCTCACAGGGGGTTTGTTGTGAGGGGGGAAGGGAAGGAGATCGTAAGCCCCTTTGAGCCTCCTGCAGGAGAAAAAGGGGGAATATAAATCCAAACTCTTCTTCTTCTTTTTCTTCTTAAGAATTCCTCTAAGCTCTTCACCGTTGGAACAGTTTGTTCTCATGTATATTTATCTGCTAATCATGAAGTCAGCCAGGGTTACTTAGATCTGGTGACTGAAGCGGTGAACAAGCAAGACGGATCTTTCTACAAACCTGGATAATGCAGAAAAATCTGAAATAAAAAATACATGTAAAAAAACCCCACACGGTAAAAGAAGCACCTGTATCTTTAACAGATGGGTTCACTCAGTGAGTGTTGCTAGGTAACCATAGTACTCCAGGGCCGAATTCCCACTGAAAATTTAATCTAGATACCACCAAGTTTCAAAAGAATCAGCACCTTTTCGTCCAGGTTCCAACATCCTCACTGCAGCCTGTTTCTAGTGAAGACGTCTAGGCCTGCCCCTTGGGGGATGCCTGCTGTCAGGGGTGCAATTGTTAAGCTAGCAGCACCAAAATTTCAGAGTATCTTTAGGAGACCCTCCTGATGATACCACCCAGGTTTGGTGAAGTTTGGTTCATGGGAGCCAAAGTTATAGACCCTCAAATATGTAGCCCCCATCTCCTATTAGCTCCCATTGGAAACAATGGGGGACCCCATTTGGGAGTCCATAGTTTTGGACCCCCTAGACCAAACTTTACAAAACCTTGGTGGTTTCAGTAGGAGACCCTCCTGATGATACCACCCAGTTTTGGTGATGTTTTGTTCATGGGGGCCAAAGTTATGGACCCTCAAATGTGTAGCTCCCATCTCCTATTAGCTCCCATTGGAGTGTCTTTTCAAAAAGGTGCATATACAAGCAGGTCCAGGAAAATCCCATGATGTGGGGGGGGGGGGCGCCAGAAATGGGACCGATCTGTGTTCTGCGGTTCGGCAGTGGGGAGATCGTGAGGAAACCTGGATATTTCGGGTGACTCTCCCAGGATTAATCGCCAGTGAGGAAATCACCCCAGATCTGGTTTTTTAAAGTAAAAGGTAGAGGAAGGGGGCAGTGCCCTTTATAGGGTTATTTGGCCTTTGAGGGAGAACTCACTGACAAGAGTTTCCAGCTGGGGGAATTCCTGGAGATTTTGTGATGAAATCTGAGAAGGGCAGGGTTTGGGGAGGGACGAGGTCTAAGCCAGATATAATGCCATAGAGTCAACCTTCCAAAGCAGGCTGTCATCTAGAGTCTGTCATCTTGGACAGGAGCAGCAGTGGCGTAGGAGGTTAAGAGCTCGTGTATCTAATCTGGAGGAACCGGGTTTGATTCCCAACTCTGCCGCCTGAGCTGTGGAGGCTTCTCTGGGGAATTCAGATTAGCCTGTACACTCCCACACACACCAGCTGGGTGACCTTGGGCTGGTCACAGCTTCTCGGAGCTCTCTCAGCCCCACCTACCTCACAGGGTGTTTGTTGTGAGGGGGGAAGGGCAAGGAGATTGTGAGCCCCTTTGAGTCTCCTGCAGGAGAGAAAGGGGGGATATAAATCCAAACTCTCCTTCTTCTTCTACCTCACAGGGTGTTAGTTGTGGAGGGGGGAAGGGCAAGGAGATTGTCAGTCCCTTTGAGTCTCCTGCAGGAGAGAAAGGGGGGATATAAATCCAAACTCTTCTTTATCATCATCATCTCTGTCATCTAGAGTTCAGTTGTAAATCTAGGAGATTTCCAGACCCCACCTGGAGTTTGGCAACTGTAGGTCTGGCAGCAACCTCTGGGAGACTTGATTCCACCTGACCTGCGTGACTCAACTGGGCCTGACTCCTTGCTATTATTCAACACCCTACGAAGGACAGAGTAGTGTAGCAGTTAGAGCTTCAGAGCAGGGTCTGAGAAACCCAGGTTTAAATCCCCATCTGGCTGTGGAAGCTCACGGGACGATTTTGGGCCAGTCCTGTACTTTTCACCAGAGGTGGGATCCAGCAGGTTCTCACAGGTTCCCGAGAGTAGGTTACTAATTCTTTGTGTGTGCCGAGAGGGGGTTACTAATGGGTGATTTTGCCACGTGAGTTTTGCCTTAGTGACACCCCTCCTCTCAGCAGTAGCGCACAGAACTTGAAGCAGTCTAGCAGGAGGTGCACCGGCGTGCGTGGCAGCCTGCGCCTGCGTGCATTCGTTTCCTGCCCAAGGACCGGCACAGCGGCTGCATCCTTGCCACAGCCCCACCCAGGAATGCCCCACCCCAGAATGCCCAGCAACACCCCCATCGTGCCCCGCCCAGCCCCATTGGCGCTATGCCACAGTTTGAATCCAACCACCATGGGAACCTGTGACTAAAATTTTTGGATCCCACCACTGCTTTTCACTCTAACCAGGGGTGTCGAGAGGAAGAAGGAGAAAAGAGGAGAGGGAAATAATGTTAAGTGCTTTTGTCCCCACTGCTGAGAAAGGTGGGGTGTAAAGTAAGTAAATAAACATGTATCTGGAGATGGGAGGCAGATCCAAGGGAGGCTGGGAATGGCTGAGAAGGTGCAGAGGAGGCAGGGAAAGAACGGAAGGGTTGACAGGTGAAGGGGAAGAGGAAATAGCAGAGGGATGGAAAGAGGGATGCAGGAGAAATTGAGGTTCCACCCAACCATCAGCTCACCCTACCACGCACGTGGGTCTGCCCGAGTGGCTGGCACCACACAACTGGGCCACTGTTCTCCTTGGCAGAGGGGGAGAAAGGGGAATCTGTAGACAAAGGGGCAAATAAATGTAGGTTGGCTTTTGGGTGGGAAAAGGGGAAGGAATCAGAGAAAGGGGAGAGGCTGTGGAGGATTGTAGGAAAAGGAAAATGGAAACAGTGGCAGAAGGGGGAATGAAATGCCCTCCCACGAGTCCTTGTGGGTTCCCACTTGTGGGTTCCCACTTGTGTGTTCCCACACACACACACACACACACACACACACACACACACACACACACACACACACACACACACACACACACACACACACACACACACACACACACACACACACACACACACACAAGTGGGAACCCACAAGTTACACCCCATTTCATCCCCCTTTCTTCCACCATATATATATAATCTCCTTGTTGGCTCTAAGTATAGAACTCACTCTAGCGCTTCTTCATCCTTTCCCCAAATAGATCACAAGATGTTCTCATAAAAAGGGAACGAATCAGGAAATGTGTAAATCATAAGTTGGCAACTGAGCTGTGGGAAGTGTCAGGCTTGTAAGAAAGACCCTATTAAAGGAATCCAGAAGACCAGAAGACCCTTTTCTATCTGACAAGTACATTGAAGAAAGAAAGCGAAGGGGGGGGGGGAGAGAGCTGGCAGAACATCGCGCCTGTCAATCACGTTTCAGCACTCCAGCCTGACAAAAGAAAAACACTTTGAGACATTCACCCTGCAGTGAAAGTGGAGTTCCAGGTTCCTGTGCCTGTTTCTATGAGCGCTTTGACAGAAACATGGTTCGATACATCAGTGGAGATTTTGCCCTTTTCTGCTGGATCCAGGCAGCGCCAGGAACTCTGGAGCAGCACCAGTGTCAAAGTGTGATTACTTCACCCACATCACCTTTGAGGGGGAGATTTGCTCGCTGGTATCTGTGATACCTCTGGGCTTGGTTGACCCCTCGCTCATCCTTTCGCCCAGCTCTTTTGCTTTCAGGATCTTTTATTCTCATGCTCAAGTCCAACTGTAGAACAAATGAGTCTTGACTGTCAACTGTTTTCAACCTGGCTAAAGAAGGAGCAATTTGGCTGCAGGAAGTTGGACTAGATGACAAATAAGGTAAGGTGAACAGATGGTCACCTTTGTGAACTGGGAGGGGCGGTTAGGCGGGCGGGCGTGCTCCTGCGGCCGCGTGCGTGGGAGGCTGCCGCACTGCCTTGCGCCCCAGAAGGCAGTGCGGCAGCCTTCCAAAAATCGGGACAATTGAAATAACCCGGGGACGCGGGACAAATTGTTTGAAGGCAGGACTGTCCCGCCAAAAGTGGGACGTCTGGTCAGCCTAAAATAAGGGGCAATTCAGTTGCAGGAAGTTGGACTAGATGGCAAATAAGGGGCAATTCAGCTGCAGGAAGTTGGACTAGATGGCCTATATGACCCCTTTCAACTCTGTGATTCTATGAACAGGGGGCTGGGGAAGACAGGGTGGTCAATGTCTGAGGAGAGCCTGCAGATCTCCTAGAATTACAACAGATCTCCAGATTACAGGAATCAGCTCCCGGGGAGAAAATGGCCGCTTAGTGGTGAACTATATGGTATCGCATACACACTGAGGAGCATCTTCCCTTCCCCAAACTCCCCTCCCCCAGTCCCAGGCACTGCCTCCCCAAATCCCCTGGAGTGTCCAAGGATGAAAACTGCATGCCACTCCCACCATGTGCACGGACCTACATCCATCTGACTGAATCTTGTGCAACGTCACGAGCCAGCCCCTGGGTACTTACCGGGATTTAGAAGACTCTGAGGCAAAACCTGACAACACAGTGCAGCCGGAGCTGGATGCTCCTGAGGAAGACCGGGCAGCAGAGCCAGCACCCAGCCCTTCCCTGCCTGATGAGGTGCAGGTGGAGAAGCCTGCAGACCCTCCTACGGAACCCAGTAATGAGTCAGCTGTGCGCAGGAGGCAGAAGCAGAGTGTAAAGGTTTCAGTGGTGTTGATGAGAAGGGCAGCCGCCTCCCCCCCCCATTTTCACCAAAGAGCCTTTTATTTCTGCTTCTATGGAATTCCTTACACAGAGGCAGCTGCTGCAGAAGCAAAGGAGGAGTGCTCGTATTGCAGCAAGATATGGGAAGATAGAAGTGTCTGCATCTGATAAGGATTAACTCCTTGCAGAATCCCAGCCCCGTGGGCAAGGCCTTGCCTTAAGCTTGGTTCTGCCTGGGTGCAACGAGTGTGTTGCCTGCCACCGCCGTGTGCCTGGTCTACTGCTGATTCCCAGCCTGTTTAGCTGATCTTCTGTGCCATGACCTGTTGCACTGACAAGTGACTATGCCTTCACCTGATGCCTACCCTGACCCATTGCGCTGTCTACTAACTACACTGTGAGATGGACCTGACCACACCCTGTCTGCCATCAGCACATGCAATGGAATGGACCAAGGCCAGACGAATGTTCACTTTACACCAGAAAAATTCCACAGCAGGTTGGGAAATTCCTACAGATTTGGGGGTGCAGCTGGGGGAGGGCACGGTTTGAGGAGGGCAGGGACCTCAGCAGGGTATGATGTCATAGGTTCCACCTTCCAAAGCAACCATTTTCTCCAGGTGAGCTGATCTCTGTCGTCCAGAGATCTGTGGTTATTTCAGGAGACCTTCCAGCCCCACCTGGTGGTGTGAAACCCTACGGCATACTCCCCCAATTAGGGAAGAGGTGAGTCACCCCCCTCCCCCCACCACTGGCTTCTCAGGGACCCTTTAGGCTGGTCTTGCATTGAGCTGAGGGGTGGACTAGATGCCCCGTATAGCCCCTTCCAGCTCTGTGATTCTATGAATGAGCTCTGTCAACTGTTCCAGGACTATGTATTGTCAAAGGCTTTCATGGCCGGATTCAACTCGTTCTGGTTCTCACTTACACACAGTGAGAAACAGACTTTTCTCTGAGAGACACCTCTGAAGATGCCAGCCACAGATGTAGACGAAACGTTAGGAACAAAATCCACCAGACCACGGCCACGCAGCCCCCCGGAAAACCCTCCAGAACCCGTTCCAGGACTGTGTCCATCCTGGCATTTTCTTTGTGAGAAGCTCCGTCACAAAGCAAAACACCCCCTCCCCGCTCCTCCTTGTTGTGGTGCACAGGAATGTCCCGGGCTAATCAATCTCTTCTCGGCTGTGTGTCGGGGCGATGATTAGCTAATCAGACCAGCCAACTCGTTCAACATCTGTCACTTCCAGCCACAGCTTCTCCACCGGTTTTCCAGCCTTCGACCGGAAGCTCCATGAAATTACCCGAAGGGACAGCTCTCGTCTGAGGATCTCAGCCACGGCTGGGCGGAGGCGTTTCTTCCTTGCTCACTTGTTATACCAGCGCAACGGAGGCAAGACACTTATAGGGTGGCCAGCCTCCCAAGATTTTCTGTTGGTTGCTGTTTTGCAACCCCAATGCATAAGGACCCGTCCCGCACAGTCACTGCCCACAGCTCCTCAGCTGGGTGGCCGGAGGAAATGGAGCAGCAAAGAAGGAGGAGAAGGAGGAGGAGAAGGAGGAGGAGGAGGAGGAGGAGGAGGAGGAGGAGGATCTTGATCCAATCTTGATTCTCCTTGATCTGAGTTTGCAAATGCCTTCACACACCAGGTGCTCAGGAGCCGCAGCAGCAGAAGGCCATTGCTTTCACCTCCTGCATGTGAGCTCCCAAAGGCACCTGGTGGGCCACTGCGAGTAGCAGAATGCTGGACTAGATGGACTGTGCTCTGATCCAGCTGGCCAGTTCTTATGTTCTTATGAAGAGGAGGAGGAGGAGAAGAAGGAGGAGGAGAAGGAGAAGAAGAGCTGCTATTTATTTCTTTATTGGGGTGTTGTGTGGATTCCAGGCTGTATGGCCGTGTTCTAGTAGCATTTTCTCCTGACGTTTCGCCTGTATCTGTGGCTGGCATCTTCAGATGCAGGCGAAATGTCAGGAGAGAATGCTGCCAGAACACGGCCGTACAGCCCAGAAACCACACAATACCCCAGTGATTCTTGTCATGAAAGCCTTTGACAATCTCTCTCTCTCTCAATCTCTCTCTCTCTCTCTCTCTCTCTCTCTCTCTCTCTCTCCCTACCTGCCTGCCTGCCTGCCTGCCTGCCTGCCTGCCTGCCTGTCTGCCTGCCTGCCTGCCTGCCTGTCTGTCTGTCTGTCTGTCTGTCTGTCTGTCTGTCTGTCTGTCTGTCTGTCTGTCTGTCTGTCTGTCTGTCTGTCTGTCTGTCTGTCTGTCTGTCTGTCTGTCTGTCTGTCTGTCTGTCTGTCTGTCTGTCTGTCTATCTATCTATCTATCTATCTATCTATCTATCTATCTATCTATCTATCTATCTATCTATCTATCTATCTATCTAATCATCTCTGTCTGTCTGTCTATCATTTCTTGTACTTCTTAATTGCCCCTCCCAGAACTGGCTTGAGGTGATTTTCAGAACAACAACTATGCAAGTGTCTTGGCATACACAGACCCGTAAAATTAGAAAACCGAGTAACAGTCTAAAATTTATAATTTAATTAGTTCAGATTATAATTAAAACAGTCTAATTAAAATTTAATTAATATTTAATAGATTTAATAAATACCCCTTGGAGTTGCAAAACAGAAACCGACAGAAAATCTTTGGAGGTTGGCAACCCTATAGATGTCCCTGCAGATTCACAGATAAACTCCCAAACAAACGGATGTGGCGTCTCTTTCCTGCTCGGCTCACAGGGTTACCACCACCACCAGGAGCAGCAGACAGCCTTGGGAGACTCCCTGCCGAGCCCATGAGCTGCGCCCCTGGGCGACGACCCTGCGGTGCAGCCCCACAGTCCCCCCAGGTGCCCCGATGCCTTCGGCCACTTCTGCAGAGCGACCCCTCATTTCGCAAGCTTGCCTTTGCAAAGAGAATGAGCAGACGCTCTGAAACGGTGGTTGGCTGTCAGAGAAGGACGTGTTCTCCTGGAAGGCCCAAGGTAGCCATGGTGAGTGACCAGCCACACGCCACAGGCAGCTCTTGATCGAAGGACGAATGCTGAAATCACTGGAATAGAAATAGATTTTTTTTTAATGAAGTGGTTCTCTTGTTTCTCAAACCATTTTCAAGCGCAAAAATTGCACACGGTTGCTTGGCAAACGTTCGGCACAGGAAGATGACTTCAGGCAGCCGCTGCAGAGGTGGAGCACTCATGGGGACAGGTGGGATCACATGTGCCTGGGCGCGCCCCAGGACTGTGGGGTGGGGTGGGGGCGATTCTCCTCCCCCCACGTGACCCCACATGTCCCCGTGAGTGCTGCGCCTGTGCGTGTGGTACAAGGCCCTTGAGAGACCCACTAAATCTTGGGCAATGTAACACAGGAAGAGTGACTGCCACAGACACTCCAGTAAAGATCTGATCCTGTGCCCAACATCGGAGCCCAAGATGTAAGTGGTGCACGGGGGGGGGGGGCAGGGCAGCGGGGGGGGCACCTAGAGCAGGTGTTGCCCCAGGCTCCGTTCCCCCCCTACACCTCTGGCTGCAGAGCTGGATAAGTTAACGCGGCACCGCCCCAATAGGCTGGAGGGTTTGGGAGCCATTGTGTGGGCTAAAAGACAGGAGGGCGAGTCACTGCTCAGCCTTAGGAGGCTGTTTTCCACTCTTTGGTGGGAAGTTGGGAGTGATGGAATCAGGCTGCGTGGCAATTACTGGGACCTGGTGTCCCTCTTGTGACCGCCTCTATTGCAGTGATGGCGAACCTTTTCGAGACCGAGTGCCCAGACTGCAACCCCAAACCCGCTTATTTATCGCAAAGTGCCAACACGGCAATTTAACCTGAAAACTGAGGTTTTCGTTTAGGAAAAACGGTGGGCTCCGAGGCGTGCGTTACTTGGGAGTAAACTTGGTGGTAGTCGGTGGCTTTGCTTTGAAGCAACCATGCAACTCTTCCAACGGGTGAATCACAACCCTAGGGTGAATCACAACTCAGAAGCAAGCCCCATTGCCAGCAACCGAGCTTACTCCCAGGTAGAAGATCGCGCTTTAGTTCTTCGCATGAAAATCAGTGGGGTTTAACAGCGCTTGACAGGGTTACCTACACTGCTTCCCCAAAACTAGGTCTTAGGTTTAATGCTCATAATCGAGCCCAGAGGCCTAGGCCAGCCTAGATGTGGGGGAGGGGGACGACTCTGTTTGCGTGTGCCCACAGAGAGGGCTCTGAGTGCCACCTCTGGCACCCGTGCCATAGGTTCGCCACCACTGCTCTATTGCCTGCCTCTGAAATCAAGGAAGGAGAGGATGGTGCGTCTCACCTGGTGGTCGTCCTCTTGTCGAAGCCTGCTGCGTGCCTCTTGGGTGGGCTGGTCCCACCAGACCTGGGGGAAAGCTCCCGGCTGCTGGCAAGGACTCAGCCACACACACTGGTGGGACTTAGGCCACGATCAGTTCCTGTCTGATCCTGCCACGTCTCGTGGCTCCTGCCTGGGATGTGGGAACCCATCTCTTCTCATTGCCCCTCCCTTCTGTGCTTATTCGCCCCCCCCCCACTTTGCTTCTCAGGCAGTGCCTTTTCAGCTCATTAGACACCTGCTGTTGTAGCTCTGTCAGTATTATGGGATGTAGGCAGTGGTGGGATTCAAATAATTTAACAACTGGTTGTTTACAAGCACGATTTTCTGATGAAGTGGTGTGAACCTGCTGAATCCCACCAGTGAATGTAGGTTGCTTTGATCTAGACCATGGGACTGGAGTGGTGCCACCCGCTCAATGAACTGGTAGCCAGGGGTGGGGTGGAGTGATGTGATGTGATGTGGGGTGTGTGTGTGTGTGACATGGGGTATAATGGTAGCCACATTGCTGGTTATGCTTAGTTCTGGCAATAGAGGTCTGAATCAGTGATGGCGAACCTTTTCGAGACCGAGTGCCCAAATTGCAACCCAAAACCCACTTATTTATCGCAAAGTGCCAACACGGTCATTTAACCTGAATACTGAGGTTTCGGGAGTAAGCTTGGTGGTAGTCGGTGGCTTTGCTTTGAAGCAACCACGCAACTCTTCCAACGGGTGAATCACAACTCTAGGAGGGTTTACTCAGAAACAAGCCCCATTGCCAGCAACCGAGCTTATTCCCAGGTAAAGGATTGCGCTTTAGTTCTTTGCATGAAAATCAGTGGGGTTTAACAGCGCTTAACAGGGTTACCTACACTGCTTCCCCAAAACTGGGTCTTAGGTTTAATGCTCATAATCGAGCCCAGCGGCCCAGGCCAGCCTAGATGTATGTGTGTGTGTGTGGGGGGGAACTATGTTTGCACGTGCCCACAGAGAGGGCTCCGAGTGCCACCTCCGGCACCTGTGCCATAGGTTCACCATCACTGGTCTAAATGCTTTTTCCTGATGCTGTTTCATAGTAGAGAAATCTACTGAATACGGAGTCTTGTTATTGAACAGTTCGGGGGCACAATAACTTGTTTCCAAGCACCTTAAGGATTGGAACACATTTTTTTTTTGCTCTAGGATTTTATCTGAACAGTTTCAAGTGCCGATGCTGAGCTCGGGGACGTGACATTGCCTTGTCATGGAACAACCTCTGTGCATGTGCAAAGTGCTGTTTTCTCTTCCCACTCCGCTTATTCTGCCAGGCCCTTCTGGGTCCAGAGGACGAGGCTTCTGTGCAAATCTGGGCCCCCGGGGGCTTTCCCAAGGCTTTGCTCTACTTCTCTTCCATTCAGGACAGCGGGCCTCATTACAGTCAGAAAAGTGGAGGCCGATTGCCGGCTCAGCACCGCAGCCGCATCCTCCGAGACAGGGAGATCTTTGCGGTAATCATTTCCCTCGGGTGAGCAGAAGGAGAGGATCAGCATATCCTTTTCCTTTCCTTGCCTTCGGTTCTCTCCGGCGGCCTCGCTAAATGAGTTTTGTGAGCAAAGGCTCCAAGTGCGAACCGCCGGAAGATTGACAGCGAGGCTTGACGGGCCCGGGAAGGAGAGCCGGGGCCTCTGCGTCTGCCAGTTATTTACAAGCCCCCTCTGGTTTGTGGATATTTATGAGATGCAACATCTGTACATCGTACAAAATGCGCAGCTTTAAAATGAAGGCAGAGGGAACCTTGTCACTTCCAATGAGCACAGCACGACAAAGAGGCAATTTGTACAATTGCCGGCAATTGCTTGGCCCAGCGTGCACACCTTCCCCCTCTCTCTCTTTTGCTTAACAGGATTTTTTGTGGGGGGGAAACAGCTCAGGGGAGGAACAGGCTCAATTGGGAAGGTTTCAGGCAGGTGGGGGCAGCCCCCCCCCCAAAAAAACAAAAATCTCTCTCCAGTGCATCTTTCTGAAAGCCTCTGATCTTCCTGGGGAAACAACGTTCATGATGCATTGTCGAAGGCTTTCAGGGCCGGAGTCACTGGGGTGCTGTGTGGTTTCCGGGCTGTCTGGCCGTGTTCTAGCAGCATTCTCTCCTGACGTTTCACCTGCATCTGTGGCTGGCCATACAGCCCGGAAACTACACAGCACCCCAACGTTCATGATATTTGCTTGTTTGTTTATAATTTGTTTTATAGGCTGCCCTTCCCCATGGTAAGAGATATGTTTAGGTTTGCTGCCTTGTCAATCCCGGTTGGGTGGGAAAGGTGGCATTAAAATGTTTTGAACAAACAAACAAACAAAATTAGTGTTCTTCACCCCCCACGCCAGTGTGCAGGATGGCTGGGAAATTGTGCATAACTGGCTGGATGGGAAATTGTGCATAACTGGTTTTATTGTACTGTTATGTCCAGTGAGTGTGACTTTGATTGATTGGAGAGGCAGCCTGGTGTAATGGTTAAGAGCAGGTGGACTCTAATCTTGGCAAACCAGGCTTGATTCCCTTCTCCTTCATAAATATAATTTTTTTTATTTTCTTGACACAAACGCAGAAAGAAATAATAATAATAAGCATAAACACTTTCACACTTCACCACACCAGTACAAAGCATAATTATAAAATACCGAAAAAGACAAGCAAAAATCAAAGTAAAGGAAAACAAGAAAATATCCAAATAACGACTCCCCGTTGTCTCCGTATTGAATTCTAATCCATTTTAGGTTCATGCATCTAATTAAAGTAAAACATCTTATCAGTTATACTCTATATCATCTCTGCTATACTATTTCAGTCTGCTGTTCTCTTTCAAGTCTCAAATCCTGCGATTATTTCTCTCCTACCATATTTTCTCCATAGGTAGTCTGTAAAAGGTTTCCAGTTTTCTACAAATTTCTCTGTTACTGTCTTCCATTAAAATTGTTAGTCTTGTTATTTCTGAATACTCTGTGACCTTCTGTATCCAATCCTCTGTGACCTTCTGTATCCAACCCTCTTCTCTCCATTTCTGGGCATATGCCCAGAAATAATTCCCCTCTCCTCCACATGAAGCCTGCTGGGTGACCTTGGGCGAGTCACAGTTCTCTCAGAACTCCCTCAGCTCCACCTACCTCACAAGGTGTCTGTTGTGGGGCGAGGAAGGGAAAGGAGTTTGCGGGTTGCTTCAGGGCTCCTTACAGGAAAGAAAGGTGGGGCATAAATCCAAACTCCTCCTCTTCTAAACCACTCTGGGCTCTGCTTGGCAGGGTAGAAGCATTTCAACATAAGATGATTTTGGGGGGGAAAGGAGGGAAATCCAGGTCTATGTGGGGCACAGTAACATTTGACCATAATTAGTCCCCCGCTGTAGGCGCAGAAGGCATAAGAGGGATATACTCTGTTAAAAGCAAAGGTTTTCTTCTTGCCCCCCATTACTTTCTTTCTGTAAAAGGGAGTTGGCAACTATAATGCAGCTGACCAAAGTAAAGATGCAGGCCTGAGAATCTATTCTTTTCCTGTTACTAGGCAAGCTTGATAGCCCAGCAGAAGGCCCCTTGTTCAGAGTCATACAGAATGTGCAAACTCAACTGTTCTTAAGGTCTTACTGTTCCCAACCAGATACCTTGAATTTGCCCTCCTTCTGGAGACAGAAGAGAGAAACATGAAAATGTTTAGACTCTTTGTCTAGGAAGAAGGGCAACAAAAGACAATAGAGGTAAGAAAGAAACAGGGCCTAGTTCATCTTGTGTCAAAGAACCAGGTGCCGACATCTCGACATCTTCCAATAAGGGTCTTGGACAACTCCAAATGTTTTGGGGAAAGGGAAAATCTCCACCTCTCTGTATGATTGATTGATGATGTGGGCATTTTGGGGTGTATTCTTTTCTGCCATTTTGATGTAACCTGCTATAATGCTATAAAAGTAAGAACACACGGCCATTTTAGCTAGGCTCCTCTGATACTCTATTGCCCATGGTTGGCTGAATAAAAATCAATTCGATTTTATTCTGTATCGGCTTGAGCTTTCTTGAGCTTCTTTTAATTTATTGGTTAACCTGCGTTAACACCGCTGGCTCAGGCCAGCAAAGATCCATGTGATCCGGTCACCCGTTTCAGTCAGTAGCCAACCACTTGCCCTGCTGGGCCAACAGGACAAGTCAGCGCTGGGATTCAGAGGTTTGCTGTACCTGTGTATATACAGAGGTTCTTTTTATTTCCCGCAGTGAGCAGCCATTGAGGAGCTCTCTCCCACAAACCTCTGCCTGCCACGCACAGTTCTACAAATCCCGAATGTGCCTCCTAAGTCTTTTTTTGTGTAATACCGGTCGATTCCCCGTTTCCGCCTATGGTGGTTCTGGGCGTGCTCGTGCAGATGTGGATCTGCAAGGTTGAAAAGTAAAAAAAAAAAATTCTGCCCCAGCACAACGCAGCAGCCAATCAGGAAAGCCCCTGAGCGCATCACGCGACAGATCCGCGGACAGTGGGAGTTTTGCGTGGCTGCTGCGTCGCCGGGAACAGGGGTTGTTTGGGGGCCACAAGCTGCAGGGGGGAGAGCATGAAACCGGGCTCAAAAAGTCCCAGTTCTTTCCAAACCAGTTTGTATCTAGTTTCATTTCTTTTCCAGTGGGGAACCGACCACTGAAAAGTCCCAGACTCCCTGGCCTTTCCCTTTAAGGTTGCCAACTTCCAGGTGGTGGCTGGAGACCTCCTACTGTCACAGAGACCAGTTCTCCTGGAGTGAATGACTGCGGGGGGGGGGGGGGGGCTCTGTGGCCTAATAGCCTGCTAGAGCCCCTCTCCTCCTGAAGGTCCCTGGAATCTCCAGGGATTTTCCAACCCAAAGGTGGCACGCCTACCTATTGCCTGCTTACCAAGGCAAAGTCAAACAGGGTTGCCAACTCTGGGTCAGGAAATTCCTGGAGATTTAGGGGTGCGGGGTTTGGGGTGGGGAAGAATCTCGGCAGGGTACAGTGCTGTAGAGCCCCCCCCCCCCAAGCAGCCCTATTTCCCAGGGGGGCTGATCTCTATCGTCTGGATATCGGATGTAATTATGGGAGATATCCAGTCACCATATGGAGGTTGGCAACCCTAAAACAAAGTATTCCTAGCTTTTTTAAAAAGAACGTTTCTAACCTTTCCATTGCAGAGATATAAGGGGCAAAGTGCTTGGTAGAAATATGGGTGGGCAAATGCAGACTGGTTAGCGCTAACCCCTTCTGGATCAAATTCATCCATTGCTGTGCCCTTTCTCCAGTTTGCCTTCTGTGTTTCTTCTCTGTCTCTTTCATCGACTGACTCAGAAGACCTCCGAGTGATAAATCCTCGTGGGGGAAGGGCTGGGGAAACAGGTTCTCTTGGGTAGCCGGTCACCTGCTCGGAGCGAAGGGGGCTGCATCACCTGGAGAATTCTTCGCCCAGGTGGATGGCAAGCAGGATAAGCCTTCGTTAAGTATTTATTACATTTTCTTCTTCAGCTCAAGTTTTCTGACCTGGATTTCTCCGCATTGTTAAAAGCGGTCCCTTGAGTTAGAAATAGTTTCCTTTCTTTTCTCTCCTCCGCTTTATAATAGTTAGTGTGTCCTCTTGTTAAGTCCGCCTGGAGGTGAGAACACATTGGGCACATAACTGGAGTGAGATGTATTCTGTTCTGGAGTCCTTTCCCTTCTCCGCTACCGTTTGCCTCTGCAGTCATTCGGATCTCGTAGGGAAGGAGAAGAGCCCAACAATGAGCGTCCGATTCCACTCAGCCTCGTGTCTGGTTTTGATCAGGACTTGCTGGAGCCGGCCTGCGTAAAGGACGGCTGGCATCTGAGCTTCTGCAGAAGGCGGCCTTCTCACTAATGAACAATTACTGCTGAAGCCTTTCATGGTGGGAATGCCACTGGCTGTTGTGGGTTTTCTGGGCTGTGTGGCTGTGGTCTGGTGTTTTTAAAATTTATTTACATTTATTCGCTGCCCTTTACCGTGGTCTCAGGGTGGGTTGCTAATTGCCACCACCACTTCCTAAAAACACTTGGGTCCAATCCCCCCTTGAAATTTGCATGCAGATCCAAACCTGTTCGTGGTGAAACCGTGTCCTCTTCATCGGAGTTTCTCCCTCCCCACCGCAGCGAGCACACAGCAGACACACCCGGTGGCAGAACTCTTAGCAATCCCCACTACCAGGCTAGCTCGCTTCGCCAGTCTCCCCTGATTGGCTGGTGTGCCTTGATGGGGCGGGACCTTTTCCCACTGCGGAAACATACATTGTAGGGGTGTGATTAAAAAACAGCATGTAAAAGTTTAATGTTTAACTGTGCAAACAGTTAATCATTACCTGTGTAAACTATGAACGATTCAAAGTTACGTGTTTGACTGTTTAATGTTTGCATCCCCTTCTGTTGGCCTATCGCAAAAGCGGAAATGAAACCAAGGAAAGGCTGCACGTGCATCGCAGTGCTGATTGGTTGCCCGAATTCTGCGTCACACTCCAGGGCGGGAAATGAGTCAGGGTTTCAACCCTCATCCCTCCCCTCGGATCAGCTCTGAACCGTGTCAATGGGGTCTGTGCCACTTGCAACCAGGTCCTGCCAGAACGCGGATTAACAGGGAGAACGAGCGCCAGAAACGGAATCTGCCACGCAAGCCATGGGGAGGCCGTCCCTCCAACCTGGTCCATTTGTGTCCTGAAACTTGGCTAAGGCGGTAGAGAGCTCCAGGAAAGGGGTCACTGTGTGCCATGGGGCCCACAAGCACCTCACTGGGAATCTCTGCTCCAACGAAAGACTTCCAAATGAAGCTGTGCATTATTTGCCTCTTGGACAGCAGTTCAACCGGAGTTCAAGTTTGTTTCAGAGCAGGCATCCCAATTGGGGCTGTTTTAACATTATCTGCAAAGGCATCTCTGGCAAGACGGGAGGCATCTCGGGAAATCAGAGCCTTGCAAAAGAAGAGCAGATTGCTCCATGAAGAGTGCCGTCTTCTTCGCGTCCTTTCCTTGGGGTCCGCATATGTCGGAAACATGATAACAAAATCCTGGGTGGTTTGGAAAGCGTTATTTCCTCTCTGTCCCAGGGCAGCCAACGGAAGCTGAGAGGCGCCAAATAACGGCAGCCGAGGCAGGGAGCAGAATCAGCCCAGAATGCAGAGGGAAAATGTAGCCCTGTGCGAAATCTGAGTTTTCTGCCCCCCTCCCCCGTATGGGTGGCCACTTTCCCCTACCACATCCAAACTTTTTTTTTGCATCAGGTCATCTCAAAGTCACAAAGTTATAGAGCATGCCCCAACTCAGGGGAAAGGAGGAGGGGTGTGGAAGGGGGGCGATTTTCTGCCCTCCCCATGACTACATGGCTGCAGCCTGGCGACATTTAACCCTATACATCCCCCTGGGTGGTACGTCCCATGATGACATGGCCATCCACTAACCTGGATAGCTTTAAAAAGGGCTTGGGCAGATTGATGGAGGAGAAGTCGATCTATGGCTAACCATCTTGATCCTCTTTGATGTGAGATTGCAAATGCCTTAACAGTCCAGGTGCTCAGGAGCAGCAGCAGCAGCAGCAGCAGGCCATTGCTTTCACCTCCTGCAGGTGAGCTCCCAAAGGCACCTGGTGGGCCACTGCGAGTAGCAGAGAGCTGGACTAGATGGACTCTGGTCTGATACAGCGGGCTAGTTCTTATGTTCTTCTTATGTTCTTACAATTGACTGACTCGTGGCGGGCACTCATCCCGATGGCCCCTTGCATTTGCAAGTATGGTTGCTGGTTCTAGGTGGGATAAAATACCTAATGATTTGGGGGGTGGATCTTGAGGAGGACCCAATTTGGGGAGGTGCTTCATGAAGGGCAGCAGGTACATTTATCTATATATAAAACCTAAATGTGTGTTAGTCCCTGATGGTCTCCCTCAGAAGCTGCTGGATGGATCGCCCCCACATTTTCACAGGACGTCCCTCCCTGTTGCGGGCAGGTAATCAGACCTTCAAATCGCCAAAAGTCCATACCTGAGCCAGGTAAAACGTCTTTTTCCTGGCGCACCAGGCCATGAAGCTGGCTGTGTTGAACTGTCGCCCTTAGAATGTTCGTTCAGCATGTCTGTGGCCTGAGGGGTTGGTTTGCCCTTACAATGTTCGCGCAGATGGCCACAGATGAGCAGTGAAAACAGTAAACAGGTAATAGATAATACGAGTGGAAGTGAAACACATACAATTGTTAATTGTGAATACAAAATTGAATGTTTGAATAACAATAACGTTGTAACATAGGAAGTATTTCAATATATTGGTACTTTCCACATAGACACTTTAAAACATTTTCAGGCAGGACATAAATAATTTTATCTGAGGTGTTCCTCCATGTTTTTACCCCACAACATTTTATTTCCAGCCTGAAAACATTCTACATTCTAAAGGAGCAGCAGTGGCGTAGGAGGTGAAGGGCTCGTGTCTCTAATCTGGAGGAACCGGGTTTGATTCCCCGCTCTGCCGCCTGAGCTGTGGAGAGCTTGTATCTGGGAATTCAGATTAAGCCCTGGGGCACTCTACACGCCAGCTGGGTGACCTTGGGCTAGTCACAGCTTCTCGGAGCTCTCTCGGCCCCACCTACCTCACAGGGTGTTAGTTGTGAGGGGGGAAGGGCAAGGAGATTGTCAGCCCCTTTGAGTCTCCTGCAGGAGAGAAAGGGGGGATAGAAATCCAAACTCTTCTTCTTCTTCTAAATGCATCCTCTTTTGTAGTGATTCTTTTGGTGAAATGTTTTTCGAAATATTATGACTTGGATGTTGAGGGTTTTTCCGGGTTGTATGGCCGTGTTCCAGTAGTATTATGACTTGCCGTGCAATCTCTTCAAGACATTCCCCACGCTCCTCTTCAGTCTTGGACTTCCTCAACAGCGCCATTTTCTGACCTTGCTGCTGTTATCTCAACTGTTTATTGTGGTCATTTCTGTTCTTTTTTTTTCAATTTTGGGAGTGAAATCTCTGAAGCATAGACTACACGAGCGGCGGCAAACCACAGCATGAAGCCCTGAAGCATCGAATCCATGAAGAAGTTAAAAAAACACCTCCAAAACAATCACAAAATGGCAGCCGGGAATTGTTTTGAGAGTGTGAGTGCAGACAAATGTGGGAGGGGAGCAAAAATGTTTTGGCCAAGATTTTGTGTGGAAAAAGCCCTTGAAAACTTCATTTGGCCCAGTTTGGGTATTTTTCGCTTGGGTTTTCTTACTGTGCCACTGCTGTTTCCGCTATACCGTGTTGGCAGTGGTGACCCATTCATTGCATTGCCCACTTCTGCAAAGAGGTGACCCTCTGTGGTCACTGGGGAAGCGTTCCTGTCCATTGCGGATGTACAAGCTCCAGCCTTCAGGTTGCGGTTTGGAGCTCCTTACCCTGGGGTTGATCACTGCACAACCAATGGGACTTCCTTCCCTGTTAACCTGGCTCAGATGAAGCAGCCTGCACATTTCTATTGTGATTATTTAAAGTGGAGAAGAAACTGTTTCACAGTTGTACCAAAAATAGCACTCGCACCTCTCGATACATCTCGTCAGGGCTGCAAATTGCTGCTTCCGTCTCCCTTAGCAGGGAGTCCCTTACCACCACCACACGTCTCCTCTGCTGTTTTGCCGGTGACATTTCATGGGTGGAACCTTCTGTTCCTTGTGCATTTGTAACCCCCATGCTCAGAATGGGTTGACCCAGAAAGGGGTGGAGACTGAAAGCAGCAGGAGGCTGCAGAGCTCATGTAGTTTGGAGGAGACGAGGCTATCAGACTTGGACCTTGGTTTGTATAAGCCCTTAAGCCCTTGTTAAGGTAACTGCAATGTTGTTGGGAACTAGTGGGAAGGGAGTTGTTTGTTTTTGCTATGTTGTCAATGTTGGAGTTTATTGTTTCAGGGTTTCTTTTTGTGGTTGTAATGGGTGAGAGTTCTCCTGGAAACCTTCATCATGTTGAATCCTGTTCCCCAAGCCCTTGGAGTCTTCAGGAGCCAACCCACTTGCAGGAAGAATCGGACTTGGCAGTATCAGTAGACTGTAACTAGAAGGACTTGAAAATGCAACCTGAACAGGACCTTGAAGTGTGATGTAAATGTTGATGTTTGATGTTATATGTTAAGAAAGTAAACCATTTTGTTTTTTAAAATTTGTTGTTGCAAACTCATTCCAAGTTCTGCCCCACAGAACCCACAATTAGAGGTTACACATTCTCTGAGAGTTGCGTCTGTTCCTCCTGTGCCTGTTCCTTTTCTTCATTGAGAAGGGAGAGAACCTCAAAAAGATCCTGTAGCTTCAGCTTCACAGAATGCTCCTTCTTCCCCTGGTCCTTCCCTGGTCCTTCTGCTTCCGTGGGTTTCATCTCTCCAGTGGCCCTCCTCCTCCGTTTGAGAGCTGCCGTCCTCCTCAGAGATCGATGTCCCCGGTGTGTTCTCCACCCAGTAGCGTCTGCTCCATTCTGTCCAGGAAAGTCTTGTTCATCTTAATGTGCTGCGCTTGCACTCGGTGTGATTGCCTGACATGGCAAATGGCTGTGTTGGGAGGGTGCGTGCGTGCGCGTGTGCGTGCGAGATCTTCCGCGTTCCCTCTCCGTCTCTTCCCAGCTGCCTCCCTCTTGCCAGCCTCACAGAAATTCATGCTGAGTCAACAGCAGGCTCCGAAATGGCCGGGGCCCAGCTGTCGATTGGCTATCAGGAGCGTACTCTATTAGCGGAGTAATTAAGCTCCTCTTAATACAGATAACAGGGTAAGCAAGAATAATTAATGCAAGTAAACGTTGTCGTTGCCCTCAGCAGCAGGGGCCCCGCTGCTCTTTTGGCAAAGAGAATTGCAACCATCTGTAAAGGGAGGGTTCCGAGATGATGTGAAACAGGGACAATTCATTGCACATCTATTCAAAATCATATGAAAACGTTTTACATCATCGATGAACTTGTTCCAGTGATACCAGCTTTTCAAAATCTGAAAAAACCATCAAATATTTGCCACCAGATTTCAGAACTATGCAGAGGCAGAAACCTGGAGTGTCACTTATCAGCATGGGGTCAGAGCCACGCCCAGCATGGTATAGTGGTTAGGAGTGGTGGACTCAATCTGGAGATCCGAGTTCGATTCCTCGCTCCTCCATATGAAGCCTGCTGGGTGACCATGGGCTACTCCAAACTCTCTTAGCCCACCTGCCTCACAAGGTGTCTGTTGTGGGGAGAAGAAGGCAAGGAGTTCATAAGCCACTTTGCAGGGTATACATTCAAATTCTTCTTCTTCTGGTGCCCAACATTTCTTTCCCAAATATCAAGCCAACAGAAGAGAGTTTTAAGTAGCTTTATTTGCAAAGGAAGGGGCGCCGTCCCCACTTGGGCAGACTCCACTGAAACAGTATATCCACAGCACATTTATCCCTTTCACTCGAATTCGCCACACCCTCTCTATTCCCCCATTGACTAAGGAGAGTTAGAGTCACAGCTTTCTGGTGCGCCCATGTACACGTTACTCTTTAATAGATGGCCCCTTCCATAGTCTTTCTGTATGTTTATTATAATACAGTTTGTCATCAGAGCAGGAGGAGAAGTTAATATGCATTAGCCTATTAAGCATACTCATTATGTACAATCTGATACAAGCCTCACCCTTCAGTTTTGTCATCCAGCGGTGTTCTCTTGTCCTGGCACAAGCATCCTCTCCTATGACTCATCTCCTTATTCCAATTGGAAAACACATTTCTCGTTTATCACAGCAGCAATGGTAAAAAGATAATGCCAGATGCCAACCAGCCCGAAGGGTGATAAAAGAACGCACACAGAAGCAAAGTCCACCTCCAGCACCCCGTTGCTGCTCCCTTGCCTCTTAGTGTCTCCCCAGGGAATCCACCACCCCACAAGGTGGTACCACCCACTTCGGGAACCATTGGCACAGACCCCATTAACACGGTTCGGAGCTGATCCAAGGGGAGATGTGAGGGTTGAAACCCTGACTTGTTTCCCGCCCTGGAGTGTGACACAGAATTCAGGCAACCAATCAGCACAGCGATGCACGTGCAGCCTTTCCTTGATTTCGTTTCTGCTTTTGCGATCGGCCAACAGAAGGGGACGCATGCAAACGTTAAACAGTCAAATGTGTAACTTTGAATCGTTCATGGTTTACACAGGTAACGATTAACAGTTTGCACAGTTAAACAGTTAAACGTTAAACTTTTACACGCTGGTTTTTGATCATGCCCCTACAATGTACGTTTCCGCAGTGGGAAAAGGTCCCGCCCCATCAAGGCACACCAGCCAATCAGGGGAGACTGGCAAAGTGAGCTAGCCTGGTAGTGGGGATTGCTAAGAGTTCTGCAACCGGGTGTGTCTGCTGTGTGCTCGCTGCGGTGGGGAGGGAGAAACTGATGAAGAAGACACGGTTTCATAATGAACAGGTTTGGATCTGCGTGCAAATTTCAAGTGGGGATTCGACCTGAGGCTACCATAGAGTTTTTGTTATATGCTAGAGTGGGCACGTGGAGATGGAATGCTGGGCTGATCCTCCCTGCCCCCCCCCATTTCTTCCCATGGACAATGGACCAGGAGTCCTATCGTCTCTCCGCATAGATGGGGATGGGGGCGCCTCTTGGGGCAGGCTCTGATGCTGTGGGGAGGGGGCAGGCAGGTGTCAGGTTATGTCATCCTCCTGCAATATATAGACTCCAGAGTTCAGAAATCTGTTTAATGACAGGTTCAAGGAAACAGCACTCAAGCCACCTTTTGCTGGACCTGGGTTCATAATACAGTAGATCTTGGTGAACGTCCCTTCTCCCAAAACATTCCTCAAGACCCCAGCAACAGAATCCCAGCTGGGTGGGATAAGTAGCGGCATTCCCACACAGTGCAGTCTTCAGAGCTATTACTCAAAATCTTAGGGCCGTGGTGGCGAACCTTTGGCACTCCAGATGTTATGGACTACAATTCCCATTAGCCCCTGCCAGCATGGCCAATTGGCCAATAACATCTGGAGTGCCAAAGGTTCACCACTACTGTCCTAGGGCAGTGGTGGTGAACCTTTTCGAGACCGAGTGCCCAAATTGCAACTCAAAACCCACTTTATCGCAAAGTGCCAACGCGGTAATTTAACCTGAATACTGAGTTTTTGGTTTAGAAAAAACAGTTGGCTCCGAGGCATGCGTTACTCGGGAGTAAACTTGGTGGTAGTCAGTGGCTTTGCTTTGAAGCAACCGTGCAACTCTTCCAACGGGTGAATCACAACCCTAGGAGGGTTTACTCAGAAGTAAGCCCCATTGCCAGCAACTGAGCTTACTCCCAGGTAAAGGATCACACTTTAGTTCTTCGCATGAAAATCAGTGGGGTTTAACAGCACTTAACAGGGTTACCTATACGGCTTCCCCAAAACTAGGTCTTAGGTTTAATGCTAATAATCGAGCCCAGCGGCCCAGGCCAGCCTAGATGTGAGGGGGGAGCGACTCTGTTTGCGGGTGCCCACAGAGAGGGCTCTGAGTGCCACCTCTGGCACCCGTGCTGCAGGTTCGCCACCACTGTCCTAGGGCATATACATCCCCTAGAACCGGCAAAAGCATCCTTCTGTTAGCAAGGAGAAAACCTGTGCATTGTGAGGTATTGAATGTTGGGAACTTTAACCCTGTCTATATCATGGCCAAGATTCAGACCAAGAGCTTGCTGTGGTGTGTCATTCCCCCCCCCCCCTTGCCGGCTGCAATTGACGGCTCCCCTGAAGAAGCTCCTGCTGTCGCTGATAGGTCGCCTGAGAAAAGGTTAATGGGGCCTTGCAGAGGGAAGTCGGCTGAACCCGTGGAGCCTGAACTCACACAGGCCTCTGGCTCAGAACTGATCAGCAGGGCTAAAGGCGATGCTAGCAGCTCTGGGACTCCAGATGCAAGCCTGAGGTGCAGACAGAGATTCTTGATCAGTAGTGTTTATTGAAAGGCAACGAAGCACCCATCTTGAGCAAGTCACTTCTGTCAGAGCCGGCTGTTGCTAGGCCACTGATTCCCCAAGGAATCCCCCCTCCCATTTCTCCAAAGAAGGTGTGAAAAGAGCTATTTTGGAGCTCAGGTGCCCCAGGGTCAGCAATAGGGAAAGGTGCCGCCACCTGGCTACTTCACAAGGCAGCAGACACTTCCTTTTTTCCCCTGGGAGTGAACCACCAGGGTCAGCCGACTTTTCTACAAATGTGTGAAGCCATAAAGATCACGGGAAATGGAATGAAAGTTCCATTACATATAGCAGACTGATATATATATATATATATCTCTTGCAACAATTACACTGAAGTGAAAGTCTACTTCCATCACCCAGATGCCATCGCCGTCAATATAAATTGTTACAAAAGCATTAAGCTAGGAATGCCCCTCAATCACCAGGCACAGTTCCTGACAGGTATTTAGTAATTTATCATCATTATTATTATTATCATCATTATTTTAAAGATTTATTCCCCACCCTTTACAACAGCCTCGGGGCAGTTACAATAAAAGCCGTAAGTTCCCATGCAATCCCATACAGTAAAAAGTTCTAGATCAGGGGTCTGCAACCTGTGGCTCTCCAGATGTTCATGGACTACAAGTCCCAGCAGCCAATTGGCCATGCTGGCAGGGGATGACGGGATTTGCAGTCCATGAACATGTGGAGAGCTGCAGGTTGCAGACCCCTGTTCTAGATGAAAACTCCCACAATCAACCAGCCCCAGAAGTGGGGGGAGAGTTAAGGACACCTGGAGCCTATGGGTGGGGGAGGGGGATCAGCCAAACCCCCGGGTGAAGAGGCTGGGGTTCACAAGGAGGGCGTTTCTCTTGTGGGAGGCATTCCATAGCGCAGGGGCCACTGTTAAGAAGGCCATAAGAACATAAGAACATGAGAAAGAGCCTGCTGGATCAGACCAGAGTCCATCTAGTCCAGCATTCTGCTACTCGCAGTGGCCCACCAGGTGCCTTTGGGAGCTCACAGGCAGGATGTGAAAGCAACGGCCTTCTGCGGCTGTTGCTCCCGAGCACCTGGTCTGCTAAGGCATTTGCAATCTGAGATCAAGGTTGCCATCCAGGTTGCCCCACTCCCTGACCTCTGAAAGCGGCTGGACAGCTAGGCATATACCCCCTTCAGCCTCTGTGCCCGGGCAGGAATAAATGGGTGGATGCATTCTCTCCAGTGGTTGTCAGGATGTGCTTTCTCCTTCCATCAAAGGAATGCCCTTAGGTGAGGGCATTCACACCTGCTCCAGAGAAGGGGCTCCCCTCCCTTACGTTAATGGACCTTTCTGTTCCTTTCATTCCCTTTGATGCTCCTAACGATTGATAACTAGAAATAACCCTGGCACCAGAAAGGGGGGGAGGGGAGGTGTCTGGTGGCTGGGATGCTCTTTATTTCTTTATTTCTGCTGTGTTTTTCTTATATTCCATGGGGAAAGGGGGGGATGGACGGTTGCTGCGTGGGGATCAAGACAGGGGCGATTGCAAGTGTGGTCAGAACGGGCTTTTGCAAGGCTGTTGTTATCAATAAAGACTTCTGATCAAGAATCCAGAGTCCTTTCATTGACGTCAGTCCTAGAACCTGACAGTCATTTGGCTAGCCACAGTTCTCCTAAGGGCTGCAAGACTGCTTCAGATTTTTAAAGTCACACCAGGAGGCAAATCCCTCAGTTCCACTTTGGGAATAAGAACATAAGAACGTAAGAGCAAGCCAGCTGGATCAGACCAGAGTCCATCTAGTCCAGCTCTCTGCTACTCACAGTGGCCCACCAGGTGCCTTTGGGAGCTCACAGGCAGGATGGGAAAGCAATGGCCTTCTGCTGCTGCTGCTCCTGAGCACCTGGTCTAGGTCTCTCCTAACCTAGAGAACATAAGAACATAAGAACAAGCCAGCTGGGTCAGACCAGAGTCCATCTAGTCCAGCTCTCTGCTACTCACAGTGGCCCACCAGGTGCCTTTGGGAGCTCACCTGCAGGATGTGAAAGCAATGGCCTTCTGCGGCTGTTGCTCCCGAGCACCTGGACTGTTAAGGCATTTGCAATCTGAGATCAAGGAGGATCAAGATTGGGAGCCATAGATCGACTTCTCCTCCATCAATCTGTCTAAGCCCTTTTTAAAGCTATCCAGGTTAGTGGCCATCACCACCTCCTGTGGCAGCATATTCCAAACACCAATCACACGTTGCGTGAAGAAGTGTTTCCTTTTATTAGTCCTAATTCTTCCCCCCAGCATTTTCAATGAATGCCCCCTGGTTCTAGTATTGTGAGAAAGAGAGAAAAATTTCTCTCTGTCAACATTTTCTACCCCATGCATAATTTTATAGACTTCAATCATATCCCCCCTCAGACGTCTCCTCTCCAAACTAAAGAGTCCCAAACGCTGCAGCCTCTCCTCATAAGGAAGGTGCTCCAGTCCCTCAATCATCCTCGTTGCCCTTCTCTGCACTTTTTCTATCTCTTCGATATCCTTTTTGAGATGTGGCGACCAGAACTGAACACAGACCAAGGCCTTTCGAACATCAGAATCTCAGGGAAGGCAAGATGAGGGACCGTCCTGACTACAGGCCGAGAAATGTAGGTGGAGATCAGGCGGAAGTCACTTATGCTTCCAGCTCGTGCACAGGTTTCATCCTTCCGTGGAACATCTACGGCGGAAGGCACGTGCAGATGGGGCCCCCGACTGGCTGGCAGAAGCAGGGGGCATTCTTCAGTCTGCTGATGAACTACTGAAAGGCACAGCTGGGGGAGGTGTGAGATAAATCTGGGCTAATTGGCAAATGCAACCCTACTGTAACTTTATTCTAACAGGAGTTCTCAGTGGGGAGGCTTTAATGAAACGATTATTCTTTCCAATAAAATAACAATTAGTGGTGGGGATTGAACTAATTGTTGCTAACCTGCAGCATCCAGATGCACAAAGGCGGACACAGCCAGCCTCTTAGCATCCCGGGAAGAGCCAGCACTGAACAGGCAGCATGCAGGCAGCGACGGGCAGACCCTCTTGGATTCAAGGAAGCCGGAACGGAGCTCTGCATGGAGCCTTCTTGGAATCCGGGGAACCAGGAGCCCCACTTCCTGCCGGAGCTTTTCAGCCTGCAAAGGGAGCAACCCCAATTTCGCTGCCTCCTGTGGCTGATCCCTGCTATACTCCAAACATTAATGTTAAGAACATAAGAACATAAGAACAAGCCAGCTGGATCAGACCAGAGTCCATCTAGGCCAGCTCTCTGCTACTCGCAGTGGCCCACCAGGTGCCTTTGGGAGCTCAATGTTGTTTTACTTATTTTAAATTTATTGTCTTTCTTCCTTACTGAGTGTAACCTCTCTCTGTGGGTTCTGTGGGGCAGAACTTGGAAGGAGTTTGCAACAACAAAGTTTAAAAACAAAATGGTTTACTTTCTTAACATAGAACATCAAACATCAACATTGAACATCACACTTCAAGGTCCTTGTTCAGGTTTCATTTCAAGTCCTTATATTTACAGTCTACTGATACTGCCAAGTCCAATTCTTCTTGGCAAGTGGGTTGGCTCCTGAAGACTCCAAGGGCTGGGTGAACAGGATTCAACATGAGGAAGGTTTCCAGGAGAACTCTCACCCATTACAACCACAAAAAGAAACTCTGAAACAATAAACTCCAACATTTACAACATAGCAAAAACAAACAACCACCTTCCCACTAGTTCCCAACAACATTGCAGTTACCTTAACAAGGTGTTCAGGGCTTATACAAACCAAGGTCCGAGTCTGGTAGCCTCGTCTCCTCCAAACTACATGAGCTCTGCAGCCTCTTGCTGCTTTGAGTCTCCACCCCTTTCTGGGTCAACCCATTCTGAGCATGGGGGTTACATGAGCACAAGGTATAGATAAAACAGTATAGATAAAAACACATAAAATAAAATACAGTGTCATCCTCCATTTGCACTCCTTTACTCTGGTCGTCATCCATTGGTCCACTCGCTTTCCTGCTCCTCATGTACTTGGTGGATATCTTATTGCTGACATTGATGTGTTGGTGACTTGTCCTGCACCAAGTCTCCGGCAGGACCACTGAGCGCTCGACCCAGCGTCACCTCCACTCTGGTTGGGTCCCTGGCCATCTTGTTCACAGAGTTGGAAGTGTCCATAGAGGCCATCTAGTCCAGCCCCCTGTTCAATGCAGGATCAGCCAAAAGCATCCCTTACAAATGTTCATCAGCTGCTCCTCGAGGACTGCCAAAGAGGGGGAGTTCACCCACTCCCTAAGTAGCTGATTCCACTGTTGCACAACTCTGACTGCAAAATTTCCCCCTAATATCCAGTGAGATATTATCCTTCTCTAAGTGACAGCCCTTCCAGTACTTGAAAGAGAGCAATCACGTCCGCCCTCAACCTCCCCTTCTCCAGGCTGAACATTCCTGAGCCTCCCACAGCCTTTCCTCGCAGGGCTTGCTCCTCAGGGCCCCGATCCGCCTCCTGGCTCTCCTCTGCACACACTCTGGCGATATCCCTTTTGAAGTGAGGCCTCCAGAACTGTACACAGTAGTCCAGGTGTGGTTTGACCCAGGCTGTGTACAGCAGGACTATGATGTCTCATGATCTGGATGTTATGCCTTTGTTGATACACCCCAAGATTGCATTAGCCTTTTTTGTTGCTGTATCACACCGGCTGCTCGTATTTAGCTTACTGTCCACCTATGCCCCAAGCTCTTGTTCACATACACTGCTACTCAAGTATTCTTATTTCAAGAGTAAGAAGCCTTTCCTTAGTCCAACTATCTCAAAGGGTAAGTGCAAAAGTGTATACATCAGACCGACTGATTCATGCTTTGCTCCCAGTACTTGTGGTTTGACTCTACATGTCATGGGGACGCTCAGACTTGACAGGTCTGGCCCAGAGACTGATTTATGTAGCAATATCCATCTGAATGCTAGGAAGTGTTACCTTGAACAACAACTAATATCCTTGCTGGCCGGTTAAACCCATGACTTATTTGTGTGCCCTGTGGGCAGGCTGGAGGCCACGGAGCACAGAGCTCATTGGCTCTTCTGTATGTTTCAGCTAGGTCAATTGGCAAGCATCGGGTATTGTTTTGAAGGAACAGTTCTCTTTGGAATGACATGGCAGCACCACAATGAATCCTGTCTCCAACCTAGGAGCGGTCATCCTTCGCAGCTGAGCTCTCTCCAGGGGCGAACCCTCCAAGCTCAAAACCAAGGGCATGGGTTCATATAACACCGGTAGGCGCTATTCATATTGTTACCGCGCTGCCTGGGTAACTTTATTTCCCCAGATCTGCCAGCTCTCAGCAGCACAGAGGAACAGAAACAGGACCCAACACAGCGAGTATAGTAAAATAGTGACAGATTTTATTGAGATGCTGACCTACGTGTCAGCAACTCCACACCACGGCAACTGCGCTGCCTAGCAGCTTTACAACAACTTAAATACAGCAGTGGCGTGGGAGGTTAAGAGCTCATGTATCTAATCTGGAGGAACTGGGTTTGATTCCCCGCTCTGCCGCCTGAGCTATGGAGGCTTCTCTGGGGAATTCAGATTAGCCTGTGCACTCCCACACATGCCAGCTGGGTGACCTTGGGCTAGTCACAGCTTCTTGGAGCTCTCTCAGCCTCACCTACCTCACAGGGTGTTTGCTGTGAGGGGGGAAGGGCAAGGAGATTGTCAGCCCCTTTGAGTCTCCTATAGGAGAGAAAGGGGGGATATAAATCCAAACTCTTTTTCTTCTTCTTTTCTCCCGCCCGGGAGTCCGGGGGAGTACAGGACAACCTACAATCATTCATTCACAAATACATGGGAACCAATCATACATCTACAAATACATGGGAACCAATTAGAGTCCAGAGGGCAGTCAGTTCTCGAATTTCGCGGCAGAAGCAGGGCGAGGTGATGACATAGGCACAGGCGGGAAAAACACAAAAGAGTCCTTTGGGTGCTTGGGATCAGGAAATGAAACCTAACGACGACAGCACCCTTATCTGCCTGCTGGCGGGATTAGGCTGATGGAGGCGCTCTTTCCGGGGTCTCTTTTGTCCAACATCCGTTCATGGTTTTAGCAAATGAAAAGGACATGCCCAGGTGGAGCAGGGGTGGATTCCTGCCTTGAGCTAAGGAGGTTGTATTTGCAGATACAAATACAAACTTCAACAGTAACTCCTACATCCTACCTAATACAACTTGTTCCTATCTAACTTATAAGAAATAAAGCATAATTGCACCTTTATTAACAACAAGATCAGAAATGGGATAATTCATTTCTCCTCAGGGTTTCTACTGTGGATTCTGGCATTGTTTCGAGTTGAGGGTATCCCAGTTAGCCTCCCAGACTGCAACCGGCAATATCACCTCCCTGCTTTTAAACTGGATCCCCCCTCTCTTGCAAGGAGAGATATCCCCTCCCTTTTTTTTCAGGGGATTTACCCAATATCTCACAAATGCCCCCGCTGCTCGAGCTCAGAGGCTGCCAAAGGTGGCCATATCCCGACTGGAAGTCAAACATTTTTGGGACAATTCATTTCTGACTACGCTATCAATATGACACTTATCCCTTTAGAAAAAGATAACTTTTCAATATTCAAAACCCTTTATGGACCAGTTCCAGTCTGCAAGGTGTTTTTGGATGCAGGGCTTTTGCAGAAAGACTCAGCGTGTCCATATAAATGCTGTCTATGAAAATTGCATTTAAAGCTTCAGGCAAAATATATTTTTTCGTTTTTTTGAAAGAGCCAGCGCAAATATTTAATCTCCAGGGAGCAGAGGCGTTTTCCTGAACGGGAGCCCGGCTCCGCCGTTCTCCTAACACTGGTTGGCTGCCAAAACTTAAGCCCAAGGATGGATCGCTGTCCTCGTTCTGCGCTATTGCTGTGTGATCCTGCAGGTATTTCATAATCCTTTTAGGGAAGGGCTGTGGCTCAGGGGTAGAGCATCTGCTTCACATACAGAAGGCCCCTGGTTTGATCCCCAGCATCTCCAGTTAAAAAGGACCAGGCGGTCGGTGGTGTGAAAATCCATGGTGAGCTGCTGCCACTCTTGACGTCGTTACGGCGATGCAATGAATGAGACGAGACGCAGCGATATCAGGAGACTGGTGGAGAGAAGCCAGCGGCTTGTCCAGCTGAGCTAGCTAGTCTGGCCGATCAGGCTAATCTGCCGAGCTGGGGTCCCTGGCACCTTTATTAAGGGTTTGGGGAAGGCGGGAGAGCGGGAGAAAGTTGCGCAATTCATGACTCATTGGAGGGCTGCGTACGTGCAGGGAGAAACGTTCCTGTCTGGGTCGAATCCACGTTCAGGTATCTTGTGACCCGGGTGTCTGGGAGATCTCGTGATGTGCGTACGTGTGAGCCCAGGAGGGGACAGATGGCGCAGGCATTCCTGTGCACTTTCTGAAGCTCTACTGGGTCCGCTAACACACCCCTACACACTCTGAATAGAAAACAGGGGCATATTGACAGAAAATGGTGCTGGAGACAATCTTTCAAACTGAGGCCCCCCCCCCCAACCTCTTGAATCTGGATGTTATGCCCTTATTGATACACCCCAAGATCGCATTAGCCTTTTTTGTCGCTGCCTCACTGACGGCTCTTATATAACTTGCTTTCTACCCATAGCCCAAGGTCTTGTTCTCACACACTGCTCCCCAGTAGAGTATCCTCAATCTGGAGAGAAAGGTGGGGGGATGAGAGTGAAGGGGGGGAAGAGAGAGAAGAAAGGGGGAGGAGAGAGCAAAGGGGAAGAGAGAGCAAAGGGGCAGCTGGGAGCGGACTGGGGGAGGGGATGAGGCCAAGGAAAGACGCCTGCAGTGTGGCTCTCCAAGAAGTAAATTAAGCTGAATTTTAAAGCAACCACAGGCTTTTTTCTCCAGCAGCAGCAGCAGCAGTGGGAGTGGACCCTAGGGGGGAGGCGGAGACTAGTGCCCAGGGCAAAAGCCCTCCCTTGCCCCACCCTCATTTCACCCCAGGTAAACAATACTGACCTGGATGGACTGAGGGTCTGGTTCATGAGTTTTCTTTGGGTTCATTGTGCCTCTCCGTGAAATTGTATGTGTGGCCGTAATTCTACATGTATGTTATACTGTTCTATGGACAATCATCATCACAATACAGCTCTACCAAATGCGCATCCAGGACTTCTATCCCAATCCTGATATGAATCCACGTCCCACAAAGGAACCACAGGCTCAGAATGTAGCACAGTTTGGATCAGCCTGGCCGGGAGTAGCTGCATCAAGTGCATTTCTCTCTGCCCACTGTGCATAAGAACATAAGAACATAAGAACAAGGCAGCTGGATCAGACCAGAGTCCATCTAGTCCAGCTCTCTGCTACTCGCAGTGGCCCACCAGGTGCCTTTGGGAGCTCACAGGCAGGAGGTGAAAGCAAGGGCCTTCTGCTGCTGCTGCTCCTGAGCACCTGGTCTGCTAAGGCATTTGCAATCTGAAATCAAGGAGGATCAAGATTGGTCGCCATAGATCGACTTCTCCTCCATAAATCTGTCCAAGCCCCTTTTAAAGCTATCCAGGTTAGTGGCCATCACCACCTCCTGTGGCAGCATATTCCAAACACCAATCACACGTTGCGTGAAGAAGTGTTTCCTTTTATTAGTTCTAATTCTTCCCCCCAACATTTTCAATGAATGCCCCCTGGTTCTAGTATTGTGAGAAAGAGAGAAAAATTTCTCTCTGTCAACATTTTCTACCCCATGCATAATTTTATAGACTTCAATCATATCCCCCCTCAGACATCTCCTCTCCAAACTAAAGAGTCCCAAACGCTGCAGCCTCTCCTCATAAGGAAGGTGCTCCAATCCTTCAATCATCCTCGTTGCCCTTCTCTGCACTTTTTCTATCTCTTCGATATCCTTTTTGAGATGCGGCGACCAGAACTGAACACAGTTCGTGCATTTCTCTGATCCCTGAAACTTTTATCTCAGCTGGAGGGTGCAGAAGCTAGAGCAGGGGGTCTTCAAACTACAGGCCCCCCAGATGTTCATGAACTACAATTCCCATCAGCCCTGCCACTTAGCCATGCTGGCAGGGGCTGATAGGAATTGTAGTCCATGAACATCTGGAGGGCCATAGTTTGAAGACCCCTGAGCTAGAGGAAGGAAGGGGGGCCCACTGAAGTGATGTACATGAGCAATGCTTTGAAACACTAAAAGAACGAGCTTAGGTAAACATCTCTCTGGATGTGTCTGTGCCGTAGCTACCGAGTTGAAGCCCTGCTTCTGAGCCCTGTGACTGAGGGAGCCAGAGGGCAAACTTGTGTTAGAAAGAAGGGCTAAGAAGCAAAGGGGAAAGACGAATGAAGAAAAGTCTCCCGTTTGCACCAGAGTCCTCCTGGTCCCTCATGCGTTATAACATCAGAGGACACAGGGTCGGAGAGACAGCCGGGGTGCCACAGTAATTCAATCAAGGGGATGTTACAACACAATAAACAGGAGACGGATGGCCGGTTGTACATTATAATTCATTCTTTCTGTCTGCTTTCAATGATGCACAGATCAGCTCAGTGGGTTTATGGAGATTTAATTTACATTATCCACTGATATAACCCAACAGCCTAGTGAAATATGCCCCCAATGAAATGCTGCATGTTCTAAGGTGCAGCCCTCTTTAGGCATCAGATGTCACCGACAGAAAAGGTGCCCATCCGTCAAGCAGGGCACAGAGCTCAGGGGAAGGTCCCCCCCAGCACCTCCCCCGCCCTTCATTTGCCATTTCCTCTCTGATGCGCTGGAACCCTCTCTTGTTTTGCTACGGCATCCTTTGTGCTGATGCTTGGGGGTTCATTTGGTTAATATTTGGTTTGCTCCCTCTGAGAAGCATAACTCTGAGTTGAGCTCATCAATCCTACTAAGAAGTAAATCACAAGAAGTAAAACTCACATTTACTCAAGTAGAATCATAGAGTTGGAAGAGACCAGAGGGGCCATCAAGTCCAACCCCCTGCCATGCAGGAACACACGATCAAAACACTCCCGACATATGTTCATCCAGCCTCTGTTTAAAAACCTCCACCACACTCCGAGGTGGTGCATTCCACTGTTGAACAGCCCTGGCGGTCAGGAAGTCCTTCCTAATGTTCAGGTTGAATCTCTTTTCCTGCATCTTGAATCCATTACTCCATTTCTCAGTCTCTGGAACAGTAGAAAACAAGCTTGCTCCCCCTTCATAAGAACATAAGAACAAGCCAGCTGGATCAGACCAAAGTCCATCTAGTCCAGCTCTCTGCTACTCGCAGTGGCCCACCAGGTGCCTTTGGGAGCTCACATGTAGGATGTGAATGCAATGGCCTTCTGCGGCTGTTGCTCCCAATCACCTGGTCTGTTAAGGCATTTGCAATCTCAGATCAAGGAGGATCAAGATTGGTAGCCATAAATCGACTTCTCCTCCATAAATCTGTCCAAGCCTGCCCCTTTTAAAGCTATCCAGGTTAGTGGCCATCACCACCTCCTGTGGCAGCATATTCCAAACACCAATCACACGTTGCGTGAAGAAGTGTTTCCTTTTATTAGTCCTAATTCTTCCCCCCAGCATTTTCAATGTATGCCCCCTGGTTCTAGTATTGTGAGAAAGAGAGAAAAAATTCTCTCTGTCAACATTTTCTACCCCATGCATAATTTTATAGACTTCAATCATATCCCCCCTCAGCCGCCTCCTCTCCAAACTAAAGAGTCCCAAACGCTGCAGCCTCTCCTCATAGGGAAGGTGCTCCAGTCCCTCAATCATCCTTGTTGCCCTTCTCTGCACTTTTTCTATCTCCTCAATATCCTTTTTGAGATGTGGCGACCAGAACTTCGACATGGCATCCCTTCAAACATCTAAGCATGGCTATCATGTCACCTTTTAACCTTCGCTTCTCCAGACTAAACATCCCCAGCTCCCTAAGCAGTGGTGGGATCCAAAAATTTTATTAACAGGTTCCCATGGTGGTGGGATTCAAACATTGGCGTAGTGCCAACAGGGCTGGGCGGGGCACGATGGGGGCGTGGCCAGGCATTCCTGGGCAGGGCATTCCTGGGCGGGGCTGTGGCAAGGACGCAGGGCACGGCACCCCAGGTGCAGTTCCTTTTCACCCCGCCTCTAGGAGGGGCGTAACTAAGGCAAAAATCACGTGGCAAAATCACCCATTAGTAACCCCCTCTCGGCACACACAAATAATTCGTAACCTACTCTCGGGAACCTGTGAGAACCGGCTGGATCCCACCTCTGTCCCTAAGTCTCTCCTTGTAGGGAATGGACTCCAGACTTTTTACCATTTTGATTGCCCTCCTCTGGGCCCGTTCCAGCTTGTCAATATCCTTCTTGAATTATGGTGCCCAGAACTGGACACAGGACTCCAGGTGAGGTCTGATCAATGCAGAATAGCGAGGTACAATTACATCCCTCGATCTTGACACTATACTCTTAATGATACAGCCCAAAATCACATTGGCTTTAGTTTATGGTCTACTAAGACTCCCAGATCCCTTCCGCATGTAGTGTTGTCAAGCCATCTGTCACCCATCCTATATCTGCACATTTCATTTTTTTCCTGCCCAAATGTAGTATCTTCCATTTATCTCTGTTGAAATTCATTTTGTTTTGTTTTGGCCCAGCTCTCTAATCTGCCCAGGTCGTTTTGGACATAGATGGTGCTCACATTCTTGTTGAGTTGATAGAAAGAAAGAAACCTGATCCAAAGAGGACATTTGTGTATATAAGTGGCCAGCTATACCAGTGTCATGTGAATGCAAGAATGGGATATTTGCTTCTACAGGAGAGACCTGTGGAAATGTCTGTCTCCATTATAGTCTGAGTGGAAAGGAAAAGAAACTATGGCTACTTTGAGAGAAGGGGGCCAGAAGGTAGTGGGCAGGTTCAAACGGAGACAAACAACCCACTCTAGAGATTGTAAGTAGAGTGATTCGCATCCCCCCCATGTCCAGGTGTGCTGAATTGCTCTCTCCAACAGCAGCCCCCCCCCTCCACTCTTGTCTGTGCATGCAGCCCTTCAGAAAATGTCCCTGCTGTGCTCTTGCCCGGCTTCAACTTGGACAGGAGACCTTCCCAACCTGGGCAATTGACCAAAAGGCACCTGGTCACGTAGACGTTTGGGATGGAAAGAGTCATACTAATGAAACTTGCGAAGCAGATTATCGCCAGCCGTCTGTTTATTTGCCTGTGTTTGCTTCTCTCCTATATTCAGTAGATCCAAGGCAAATGTGTAAAGCAAATATGTACCAGTTGTCTATACACAGTTTGACTGCGTCTGTTGCCATATTCTTGCTAATATAAGCACCATATGGACTGATGGTTGTGTTGACTCTCTACTTTTTGAGAACACATTTTGCATGGAGGAGTTTTAGTTGTTAGTTGTCAGTTGTTTAGTTATTAAAACTCTTGGAGGAGTTTTAGTTGTTGGGCACCATCTCCTGTTTTTTGAAATATTATATTAGGATTGAACTCTGTTTTAATGTGCACCAGTACTGAGTGTACAGTGTTTGTTTATTCTTTATTTGATGTTGTTTGTTTGTTGTGAACCGCCCTGAGCCCTTCGAGGGAGGGCGGTATATAAGTTGAATAATAAAATAAAAAATAAAATAGATAGATAGATAGATAAACCATTTTGGTTGTGCAATCTAGCTCACACAAGCATTGTTGTCTTGTATTTTTTTAAAGCAAACTTTCAGGTGGGTACAGGAGGTCTCCAGGAATTACAGCAGAAATCCCGGCAACAGAGATCAGCCGCCCCCCCTGCAGGAAATAGCTGCTTGGGAGGGTGGAGCCTATGGCGGCATGCGTCTGCTCAGATCCCACCTATCCTCAACTCCGGACGACCACGGAGCCCACCCCCAAATGTTCTCAAATTGGAATCAGCAACCCTACATGTCACCAAACTGGTTCATGGGGTAACCCTCCCCCAAAAGATTAAATCCTCAAATGTAACATGCCAGCTATTAAAAACATCTGAAAACTGGAATCTACGTAAACATCAACAAACAAACACTTCCAAAGGCAGAACAGATGTTTTTTGTGGCAGTAAAATGTTCGAACCAAATAGCCCTGGAGAGAAACAGAAAACCACTAAAACTAGCAGAGTTCATCACTGTCGCAAGCCCATCACCCCCAAAACAATTGACATAACTAAACCCAATGAGGAGAATGGGGTAAGGGGGGGGGAGAGGGATCCCCAAAGATCTGAGAATACAATATAGGTTTTAACCCGGGTAAAAAGCCCTACGGTGCAGAGTGATGAGTTCAGAAGTGGGATCCAGCAGGCTCTCACAGGTTCCTGAGAGTAGGTTACTCATTATTTGTGTGTGCCGAGAGCGGGTTACTAATGGGTGATTTTGCCACGTTATTTTTGCCTTAGTTATGCCCCTCCTCTCAGCAGCAGCGCGCAGAACTTGAAGCAGTCTAGCAGGAGGTGCACCGGCGTGCGTGGCAGCCTGCACCTGCATTCATTCGTTTCCCACCCAAGGACTGGCCTTGCGTCCTTGCCACAGCCCCGCCCAGGAATGCCCCGCCCCCAGAATGCCCAGCCACGCCCCCGTCATGCCCCGCCCAGCCCCATTGGCGCTACGCCACAGTTTGAATCCCACCACCAGGGGAACCTGTTACTAAAATGTTTGGATCCCACCACTGGGTGAGCGGCACATGACCTGAGTTCGATCTCAGCGGAAGTTGGATTCAGGTATCCAGCTTGAGGTGGAATCAGCTGTTGATCCTTCTGAGGTTGGTAAAATGAGTACCCAGCTGGCCGGGGGTAGATGACCGAGGAAGGTAATGGCAAACCATCCTGCAACTTTAGTCTGCCTGGCTACTATTGTGCTGTGATGTCACTCCTTGGGCCAGTCATCACCTGGTGCTTCCATCTTTACCTTACTTTTTAAAAAATCCAGCACTGAAAGCATTTTGATGACATTCAGCTCTTGAACCACAGACGTTTGCTCCTCTGGGCCGTAAGGACACGCCTGCCTTCTATTGGTGTCTTTTGCAGGAGGGTAAAGACTTGTTTTGGCTTCATCTGGCATGCCTCTAGTAATCCTCATTGGATCGGGTAATGGGTTGCCATCCTCCAAGTAACACCTGAGGATCTCCTGCAATTCCAATTGATCTCCAGATTACAGAGATCACTTCCCCTGTAGAAAATGAGTGCTTTGGAGCACGGACTCTGGCACTGCACCCGGCTGAATTCCCCTAAACCCTCCTTCCCTGAGCTCCACTCTCCAAACCTCCTGCCTTTCCTACCTCATGGGATAGGCCACCTATCCTATCTCAGCTACCTCATAGGGGTGTCGTGAGAATCAAATGGGAATAATCCCAGGTAAACCCCCTCCCACGAGCTGTGTGGAAGGACATGATCTAGCAACATGATCCCGTTCTGATCTAGCAACGGTGATCCATGCACCTCCAGGTTAGACTACTGCAACTCGCTCTACGCGGGCTTGCCTTTGGCCATGATCCGGAAATTAAAACTCATTCAGAATGCAGCAGCCAGGCTGCTTACTGGCAGTTCGAGCAGGGATCGAATCACACCGACCCTGTACCATCTGCACTGGCTGCCGATTGAGTTCTGGATTATGTTTAAAGTGTTGGTTTTGGCCTTCAAAGCCGTTCGCGGTCTCGAACCTGAATACCTGAGGGACCGCCTCCCCCCATATTGCCCCGGTAGGCCCCTCCGCTCCTCGGAGGAGGACCTACTCGTGATCCCTGGCCCCAAAATGATCAGGCTGGCCTCGACGAGTGGCAGGGCCTTTTCAGCCCTGGCCCCTACCTGGTGGAACAGGCTCCCTAGGGAGATCAGGTGAGTGGGCTAAGAAATGGCAAATGCAGTTCAATGTAGCAAAATGCAAAGTGATGCACATAGGGGCAAAAAATCCAAACTTCACATACACGCTACAGGGGTCAGTGCTATCAGTCACAGACCAGGAAAGGGATTTGGGCGTCTTAGTTGATAATTCCATGGCAATGTCAACTCAATGCATGGCAGCTGTGAAAAAGGCAAACTCTATGCTGGGGATAATTAGGAAAGGAATTGAGAATAAAACTGCAAAGATTGTCATGCCCTTATATAAAGCAGTGGTGCGACCGCACTTGGAGTACTGTGTCCAGTTCTGGTCGCCGTATCTCAAAAAGGATATTGAGGAGATAGAAAAAGTGCAGAGAAGGGCAACAAGGATGATTGAGGGACTGGAGCACCTTCCTTATGAGGAGAGGCTGTAGCGTTTGGGACTCTTTAGTTTGGAGAGGAGACAGCTGAGGGGGGATATGATCGAAGTCTATAAAATTATGCATGGGGTAGAAAATGTTGACAGAGAGACATTTTTCTCTCTTTCTCACAATACTAGAACCAGGGGGCATTCATTGAAAATGCTGGGGGGAAGAATTAGGACTAATAAAAGGAAACACTTCTTCACGCAACGTGAGATTGGTGTTTGGAATATGCTGCCACAGGAGGTGGTGATGGCCACTAACCTGGATAGCTTTAAAAGGGGCTTGGACGGATTTATGGAGGAGAAGTCGATTTATGGCTACCAATCTTGATCCTCTTTGATTTGAGATTGCAAATGCCTTAACAGTCCAGGTGCTCGGGAGCAACAGCCACAGAAGGCCATTGCGTTCCCATCCTGCACTTGAGCTCCCAAAGGCACCTGGTGGGCCACTGCGAGTAGCAGAGAGCTGGACTAGATGGACTCTGGTCTGATCCAGCTGGCTTGTTCTTATGTTCTTCTTATGTTCTTATCAGGGCCCTGAGGGACTTACAGAGTTTCCGCAGGGCCTGCAAGACGGACCTGTTCCGCCAGGCGTTTGGCCAGCCTGGTTAAAAATACATCTACCATGTCATCTGGCCTCCCGTGGGCACAAGGGGGGGAGGGGGGTAGCCAGACGCCATCCACATTTTTAAATGGGTTCTGTTTTTATGTAACTAATATTTAAATTATGTTTTAATGTATGTCTTAACCTTGTTGTGAACCGCCCTGAGCCCTCAGGGGGAGGGCGGTATATAAAATTAATAATAAATAAATAAATAAATAAATGATCAAAATTGGATAAGGGTAGAAATTGGTTATCCACTTGACCCTAATTGGCTTAGGCCAGGCCAACATGGGAAAGCAGATCATAAACGCTGAAACTTTAACTGCTCCAAGAATATATTGTCTTGGAGGACAGAGAATGCATTTAAGGAAATTCATCCGCAGTCAGTGTTTCACTACCAGGATCTACAAGAGACTCCGTTGGATCTTTGATTCAGATGGCTGAAGACTACAAATCATTCCAATATTCTTTTTATCATATGGGGGAATTCCTAATTAACCATCTAATTACACTCTCCGCTTAATTAAAGGAACAGGAAGTCTCCCCAGGGCCTGTTCTCTGATGATTACAAATGGTTTCACATAAAATTGGAAGAAATGAAAGACATTCCCATTTATTTTAGTGCTGGAGGAAGTAACTATATCTATGCGTGTTTGATAGAGGGAGAGAGAGAAAAATTTCAAGGAATCCAAAGTTAGCGGTTAACAGGCTGCTATGGGTATTTGTCTAGTTGATTGAGATGCATTCCTAGCTCAATTGAGTTGTTACAAAATATACTGCCAGAGATTGTATCTAGTAGTCTGAGATGCATTCCTAACTCAATGTAATCACTACAAGATATATGTAACCAGCCTGCTATATGTTACCACTGCTGCAATGGGACATTCTTTCCTTGATCTTTTCTTTATGGCTTCACACCCTGGGTAGATAACTAGGCTTTCCCCTGACACTTAAGAACATAAGAACAAGCCAGCTGGATCAGACCAAAGTCCATCTAGTCCAGCTGCAGCCTCTCCTCATAGGGAAGGTGCTCCAGTCTCTCAATCATCCTTGTTGCCCTTCTCTGCACTTTTTCTATCTCCTCAATATCCTTTTTGAGATGCGGCGACCAGAACTGGACACAGTACTCCAAGTGCGGTCGCACCACTGCTTTATATAAGGGCATGACAATCTTTGCAGTTTTATTCTCAATTCCTTTCCTAATGATCCCCAGCATAGAGTTTGCCTTTTTTACAGCTGCCATGCATTGAGTTGACATTCCCATGGAACTATCAACTAAGACGCCTAAATCCCTTTCCTGGTCTGTGACTGATAGCACTGACCCCTGTAGCGTGTATGTGAAGTTTGGATTTTTTTGCCCCTATGTGCATCACTTTACATTTTGCTACATTGAACTGCATTTGCCATTTCTGAGCCCACTCACCTAATTTATCAAGGTCCGCTTGGAGCTCTTCGCAATCCTTTGTGGTTCTCACCACCCTACATAATTTGGTATCATCTGCAAACTTGGCCACCACGCTACCCACCCCTACTTCCAGGTCATTTATGAATAGGTTAAAGAGCACTGGTCCCAAAACGGATCCTTGAGGGACACCACTCCCGACATCTCTCCATTGTGAGAACTTCCCATTTACACCCACTCTTTGTTTCCTGTTTCTCAACCAGTTTTTAATCCATAGGAGGACTTCCCCTCTTATTCCTTCATTGCTGAGTTTTCTCAACAGTCTCTGGTGAGGAACTTTGTCAAAAGCCTTTTGGAAATCCAAGTAGACAATGTCCACCGGTTCACCCCTGTCCACATGCCTGTTTACACCCTCAAAGAACTCTAGTAAGTTTGTAAGACAGGACTTACCTCTACAAAAGCCATGCTGACTCTTTCTCAGCAGGTCTTGCTTTTGTACATGTTTTATAATTTTATCTTTAATGATAGATTCTACTAATTTACCAGGAACAGATGTCAAACTGACTGGCCTGTAATTTCCCGGGTCCCCCCTAGATCCTTTCTTAAAGATTGGTGTGACATTGGCCATCTTCCAGTCTTCAGGGATGGAGGCTGATTCCAGGGATAAGTTGCATATTAAAGTGAGAAGATCAGCAATTTCATGCTTGAGCTCTTTAAGAACTCTTGGGTGAATGCAATCTGGGCCAGGGGATTTGGTAACATTTAGTTTATCAATGGCTGCCAGAACTTCTTCCTTGTCTACCACTATCTTCGCTACTTCTACTCTCATGGGAAATGGGATGTTTCTGTTGTCCCGTGGGGTCTGGGGGCCAGGTGGCTTCATGTCTGTCACTGACCTTGGGGCGCCTCGGCTCCAAAATAACTCTCACATTCTTTGGGAAAACGGGAGAGGGGATTGTTTCTCAATAAAGGAGGTTTGTCAGAACTGGCTTTAACAATCTGGGTGCTTCATTGCCTTCCAATACATGCTGCTGATCAACAATTACAGATTGTGGTGCGTTTTCTGGGCTGTGTGGCCACACAGCCCGGAAAACCCACCACAACCAGTTGAATCCAACCATGAAAACCTTTGACAAAACAATAACAGAGTTCGTTTATTGATTCAAGGTGTGAAACCTAACAGTTTTTAGGCTGTGTGGTTGTGGTGTGGTCAGTGGTGGGATCCAAAAATTTTAGTAACAGGTTCCCATGGTGGTGGGATTCAAACAGTGACGTAGCACCAATGGGGCTGGGCGGGGCATGATGGGGCGTGGCCAGGCATTCCGGGGGCAGGGCATTAATAATTTCTCTGTTACTGTAAAAAACTCTTACTGTAAAAAAAAGTTCCTAATTTCCAGCTGGTATCTTTCTGTCCATAATTTAAACTCATTATAGCAAGTCCAATCGTCTGCTGCCAACAGAAACAACTACTTCTCCTCTAATTGACTGCCTGTCAAATACTTAATACTTTCAAATACTTAATTTTGTTTCTAGAAATCAAAAGAAGGATACTTTCCTGAAACCAGGAACTTGACCATAATTCTAAAACATGTTTTTAAAACAGCCCAACAGGCACTGGCGTAATGCCCATTGGGCAAGGTGGGCAGCTGCCCAGGGCATCACCTTGTGGGGGGCATCAAAATGCTGGGTTCGTTTTTGGGTATTTTAGTGGTTTTCCATTTTTGGCCTGCAGGGGGCGCAGTTTTTAGGCTACCCCCCAAGTTTGGTGAGGTTTGGTTCAGGGAGTCCAAAGTTATGGACTCCCAAAGGGGGTGCCCCATCCCCCATTGTTTCAAATGGGAGCTAATAGGAGATGGGGGCTACAGTTTTGAGGGTCCATAACTTTGGCCCCCCTGAACCAAACCGCACCAAACTTCGGGGGTATTATTAGGGCATTCTCTTGATGAGACCCTGAAACTTTTGAGACTGTGCCTTCAGAAATGTGCCCCCCAAAGCCTGCAACCCCCATTGACAGCAATGCATAAAACTCAATGCAGAACAAAGATTCTTGGGCAAATTTCTAGGATGTTCCTGCAGGGGGTGCATTTTTGGATGTATCAGCACCAAAATGTCAGGGTATCATCTGGAGATGATGGCACCCCCCAAGTTTGGTGCAGTTTGGCTCAGGGGGGGCCAAAGTTATGGACCCTCAAAACTGTAGCCCCCATCTCCTATTAGCTTCCATTGGAAACAATGGGGGATGGGGCACCCCCTTTGGGAGTCTATAACTTTGGACTCCTTGAACCAAACCTCACCAAACTTGGGGAGTCACATAAGGACGGTCTCCTGATGATATGCTGAAAGTTTGGTGCTGATATGTTTAAAAATGCACCCCTTGCAGGCACCAATGTCCTGGTGCAAAAAGAAATTTGGTTGTGGTGGAGTGGCCGCCCATGGGGGGGGGGGCATCCAACTCAGGTTTTGCCCAGGGCTACAGTTTGCCCAGGGCTGCCTCGTTATGCCCTTGCCAACAGGGAGAATGATCCCGTATTCTACCTTCGCTAACCAGCCACATAGGAAACAACAGGACTTCATGATTTTTGGGCCTAATGGAATTTCTAACGGAAAAGCGGACCCAATGAGTAGCCCCCTCTCGGCACACGCAAATAATTAGTAACCCCCTCTTGGGAACTGGCGAGAACCTGCTGGATCCCCCCTCTGGGTGTGATAATGCGTCACCCACATTTTACTGTGACATGCCCTGAAGATGCCATCCATAGATGCAGGAAAAACCGCTAGGAGCAAAAACTACCAGACTGCTGCCACTCAGCATGGAAAGCTCACAACAGCAAGTTGATCCCAGCTGCGAAAGCCTTCGACAACGCCCTCCAGGTCACAGAGCGGATAGAGTCGGAGGTTTTGCCATCCCCAGCGGGGAGTTCTTTGGAAGCGGAGCTTCTGTTCAGAGGGACGGCTCACGTTCTTCGTTTTGCTAGTTTGGAGAGGCTGGAATCAAAAGGAGGCAACAGAAAATGTGCACAAGTGAAGTGTGCTTTAACAGGGAGAAGGGTTGGGGGGATGCCGTCGTTCCTGCCTGGACCCTCTAGGACAGTGTTCTCCAACCTCCTTGTAGTCTGCAATTAAGCTGGGGACGTTGTCGTTCCCCTGTGCCCGCAAAGATTTCCTTTTAGGGCTGCTCCAGAATATAAACTTGCATTGGTGTGCAGGGGATTTTTATTTTTATTTAAAAGGCGCTTTGAATCATAACATCTTGATGCAGTGCAGCTATAACTTCTATCTGTGGGTTCTGTGGGGCAGAACTTGGAATGAGTTTACAACAACAAATTAAAAAACAAAAACAAAATGGTTTACTTTCTTAACATCAAACATCAACATTTAACATCACACTTCAAGGTCCTGTTCAGGTTGCATTTTCAAGTCCTTCTAGTTACAGTCTACTGATACTGCCAAGTCCAATTCTTCTTTGCAAGTGGGTTGGCTCCTGAAGGCTCCAAGGGCTTGGTGAACAGGATGCAACATGATGAAGGTTTCCAGGAGAACTCTCACCCATTACAACCACAAAAAGAAACCCTGAAAGTTTGAAACAGTAAACTCCAACATTTACAACATAGCAAAAATAAACAACTCCCTTCCCACTAGTTCCCAACAACATTGCAGTTACCTTAACAAGGTGTTCAGGGCTTATACCAATCAAGGTCCGAGTCTGGCAGCCTCGTCTCCTCCAAACTACATGAGCTCTGCAGCCTCCTGCTCCACCCCTTTCTGGGTCAACCCATTCTGAGCATGGGGGTTACAGAGCCCAATCCCAAGTTTTCCACTTAAGTAAGAGCTCAGCCAGGTAACCCTTCCTCGGCATCAAAGGAGTTCAGGGTTGCCAACATCTACTGGAGTGGATCATTACGACTTTCTTTCCATCCATATTCTCTCTACTGCTGGGCCAGACTTGGTTGAACTGTCTTCAAGGACAGCCTTACTCAGTGCATAATTGTCCGGCTGTGTCTTCCTCTGCCATCAAAGGGGAGACTTGGGTGCGAGAACTCACAAATGTCAGAGGGGGGGGGGAGAGGCAACTGTCTTAACCTTCTAATATGTTAATGGGCCTTTCCCCATCCTTTCATTTTCCTTTGATGCCGGTAACTGTAACTGTAGCTAACTAGGAGCAACCCTGGTGCCTTTCCAGTGGGAGGGGTGGCAGGTGGATGAGGACTATCGCTGCACTCACCTTGAGATGCTCAACTCCCAAACATCTCTCTTTGCATTATTATCACATTCCATGGGAAACAGGGAGGGGGGATTTATGGTGGGAACTCTACATGGATAAAGCCAACTGTATTTCCATAGGGGTCTGCAACCTGCAGCTCTCCAGATGTTCATGGACTACAAATCCCAATTGGCCATGCTGGCAGGGGCTGATGGATTTGTAGTCCATGAACATCTGGAGAGCCGCAGGTTGGAAAAACCCCTGGACAGGCTTTCTGAAAGCCAGGAACTTGCTGTCATCAGTAAAGACTTCTCATCCAGTATCCAGAGTCTGCTTATTGACTTCAGTCCCAAGACCTGACAATAATCTAGATCAGGGGTAGGGAACCTGCGGCTCTCCAGATGTTCAGGAACTACAATTCCCATCAGCCCCTACCAGCATGGCCAATTGGCCATGCTGACAGAGGCTGATGGGAATTGTAGTTCCTGAACATCTGGAGAGCCGCAGGTTCCCTACCCCTGATCTAGATGTTACTTGGACATGACTAGGGCAAGGCTGGCTTTCGGGCTGCAGAAAGGGCCACGCCTCATGAGCCACCTTGCTCTTTGACTCGCTGGTCCCCTGAGCTGAGGAGGAAGACGGCCAGAACTATGCAAGTCTTTGAGTTAATGAAGCAGTGGTCCAGCCAGGTCATTTAAGATTTTGGACTTAATTGTTTTATGGGCAAAGAAAAGGCTAACGTATACTTCAGATGTTGGGTTCCCATTTTCCTCGTATTGGTGGGCAATCATTTGAAGGGGGAGGGGCAGCCAGATATCCTCACCAACCTCAGTGCCCGTGCAGAAATATATGGGGGGATGCGTTCTCTCAAGTACCCAGGACCCAAATGTAGCTGGCTTTGTATGTTTTAAATGAATGTAAATAGCATCTAACGGGATCGGAAATGTGATTTTATTTATTTGTTTTGGTAAATCCCATTCCCTCCTATTTCCCCCCCTCCCCCGCATGCCTTGGAAACTCCAGCAGAGCATGAGGGGACGCTGTGGGAGATTTCTGCCCATGGTGTCCCCCAAAGTGTCATGGGGCTGCCGAGGATCCCTCGTCAATGATCCTTAATACCTTCTCTGATCGGGCTCTGTGGGTCTGATATCCTCCTGCAGATAGGAAGGAAATGAGAAAATGCAAGTCGCCAAGTTCTCCAAGGAACCATTCGCCAATTTTACTAAGTAAACAAAAGAATATCGTTGCCACGTTTTAAAGGATAAGCAATTTACAAACACTTGTAGTGAGCAGACTTTATTCCGAACTTGGGACTGCGCTGCCGTGGTGTTAATCTGCAGGGGGAAGACTGCAGCGGAGGCATCTTCTGTCAAAGCGCACCAATTGCCGGCAAACGCTGCTTGCGACAGAACCGCTGCTGCAGAGCTGCAATTGAGGAGAGCGCGTCAAAGGAGAAATCTGGGCTCGGAGGCTCTCCGGAACCAGGCGAGGCCGTGCGTCTTCTCAGCCAGGCTGTCCCTAAAAATAGCAGAAGGCCTAATGAAAGGCGGGGAGATGAATGGCCATTGTTGTACACAAATGGGTAATCAGGAAGGAAACTGCTCTAGCCTGGTGTCGAAATTTAATTTACGGTTATACAAATCTCTGCCTAATGAGAGTCTAGCAAGTATATTATGTGGGGGGGAGAAGAAACCCAGTCGCTCCAAAGAAATATTCTCCGAGTTCTCCCATTACCTTGCATTCTAAACAATGCAGGAAGACAAGCTGCAATATACGGCTCTCTGACAGAAGCGTTTCTCATTCAAACTTGCTGACGGAGCATCCCAGAAACACAGGTGTTTGCCCAGATGAGCCAAACTTGGCATGTCTGGTTTTTTTTTCCAATTAGGGATGATCTTTCTGGAGTATAAACTACAAGATTTGTCTTAGGTGTTGGCCTGGGCTTATTAAAACAGAGGCAAGCCTGAGATAAAGAACTCCTTCTATTTCTATATTTTATTTGGAGGGTCAATATCCTGCCTGTATGGCAAATAAGGTGCCTGACAGTCATTGTGCCACAACCACAAGTACTAAAAATAAATGGCGCACAATACAGGGTGCCACAGCATCCAAGACACCTACTGGCTCCACTAACAACAAAAGATGATACCAGGGGCCCATTATAGAGAGAATGCTCAACTTGGGACTCTTCTCAACGCTGTGGGCTTGCAGAGGGTTCTCCTGTTTTTCCGTTTACACGTGAGGAGACATTCCTTGCTTTCCCTGGAGTTTTTCTGCAGAGAGCACTCCAGCCCCGGTTCTCTTAACTCTGCCCATCAAGTGACACTTAAAGGCACAGATCTCATTATACCTGGTCGTCAAGACTGTTTTAAACTGCACTTACGTCAACATTACTGTTCCAAAAGTAATCCTGCCTTCTCCCCAAATGAGGCTAAGCAATTCCCTGGACTGCAGGCTGCTAAAGATGGGAACCATCCTAGAGCAGAAATTTTATCTCCCCCTCTCTACACAATACTTCCTGCTGCTAGTGTTGCTGCTGCTGCCGCTAGAGCAGAGAGGCTTGCTATTTCCAAGCTCTCTTTTAGATCAATATCTCGAAATATCAAGGGAATCAGAGGTCAGTGTGGTGTGAGTGAGCTTCTTTTTTGTTACTTGAAGCAGCTAGCAACATGGAAGGGGTGGGGCAAGAGGAAAGGCGTGCAACCAGAATGTGAACAGAATCTACTTGAATGAACGTAAGTTTTACCTTGTTGGTTTTATGCTCAACACATGCAAATCACACTTGCTAATTGCACCCATTACACTCAATGCAAATGGTTCCTTCTCCCACCCTGGACATTCCACAGGTATATATACTCCACTTGCTTTGTTACCATCAGATCCTCTAAAGGTGCCGGGCACAGATGCAGGCAAATTGTCAGGAGAAAATGCTACTGGAACACGGCCAGACAGCCCGGAAACCCCACAACACTCCAGTAAGTTTTACCTTTTTGTAATTTACTTCTCGGGAGGACTAATTTTAATACACTCAATATCATGTTTCCATGACCGCACAGAGCCCCTCGGGGATGGGGCGGTCTATAAATCTAAATGAATGAATGAATGAATGAATGAATGAATAAATGAATGAATGAATCAATGAATCAATCAATCAATCAATGAATCAATGAATCAATGAATGACGGGGCAAACTCTGTTATATTAACCAAATATACCCAACAGAGCCATGCAGATGCAACAAGATTCAGCCTAACTATCCAACACCCTTTTTTTGGCTCTTAACATCTGGGCCCTCTTCCATCTAATGGGACTCGCTGTTCCCTCCCTCTTGGGGGAGGATTTAAAATTGGGGTTTGTTGGACGCCTCTTGTTATTCTTACTGCTGTTTTTAAAGGTTTTAGTAATTATATTTATACTTGTATTGGGATTTTATGTTGTACACTACCCGGAGCCTCTCGGGGATGGGGCGGAATAAAAGTCTAAATAATAAATAAATAAATAAAATTAAAATCTCCAGGACTTTCCAGCCCAGAGTTGACATTTCAATGGCTACTCCAAATGTGAAGCCAGCAGTCCAGGCAGGGGTCTGGATGGGCTGCATGTGTGCCCCAAAGCTGGTCTGGGGTTTGAAGATGCTGCCGGCCGGAGGCGTTGGGGTGTGCTTAAATGTGCTTCCACTGTGCAGGCAGTCACGTTCCTCTCTGCCACATTCAGCAGACGCAGCGGGCCAGAAGCCTGCAGAAAGCGGCATCAATATTTCATGTCCTCAAGCACTCTGAAATATTTACGTGGGGACTCCAAAGGAAGTGAGGCCCTTGAGCGGCTGGCGTGGCAAAGGGCTCTTGCAGCCCAGCCTCCTGGGCCTCCCCTCTCGACCTTCCCTTCCCAAGAGAAAAAATGCACATTTTCAAGCCCTGCAAGGCGGGCCGATCTCGTTCATTCAGGACCCCTCGGATCACACAGAAGAAGACGAAATCAAAGGCCCGCGTGCTGGGCCGCGCTGGGAGGGGGCGAGCCGACTGATGCACTGGTTTCATTTTGGCCCCTGACAGTCTCTCCGACGGGGACTCAAAGTGGTTTCCATCAGTCTAGCCTCCAGCACTTTTTCATCACACCAACACATCTTTGCGAGGTAGGTTTGGTTTGGTTGAGAGTTGTGCACCGTGGAGCAAGGCCCCAGGAAGACTGAAATCCGGTCTTTGCACATTCCGGTGTGATCTTTTAACCACTGCATCATGCTGGCTCGGGGCCAAGGGCCGCATCCATCAGCTACCTTCCCAACTCCCAATCTGTATCAGGCAGGAGCAGGTTAACTCTGGCTTACCAGGTGCGCACTAAGGGCGGACAAACACCCACCACCACTTATCTGGCTGAGGGGTGCAAGTGTAACCCCCATGCTCAGAATGGGTTGACCCAGAAAGGGGTGGAGACTCAAAGCAGCAGGAGGCTGCAGAGCTCATGTAGTTTGGAGGAGACGAGGCTACCAGACTTGGACCTTGGTTTGTATAAGCCCTGAACACCTTGTTAAGGTAACTGCAATGTTGTTGGGAACTAGTGGGAAGGTAGTTGTTTGTTTTTGCTATGTTGTAAATGTTGGAGTTGATTGTTTCAGGGTTTCTTTTTGTGGTTGTAATGGGTGAGAGTTCTCCTGGAAACCTTCACCATGTTGAATCCTGTTCACCCAGCCCTTGGAGTCTTCAGGAGCCAACCCACTTGCAGGAAGAATTGGACTTGGCAGCATCAGTAGACTGTAAATATAAGGACTTGAAAATGCAATCTGAACAGGACCTTGAAGTGTGATGTAAATGTTGATGTTTGATGTTATATGTTAAGAAAGTAAACCATTTTGTTTTTTTAAAAATTTGTTGTTGCAAACTCATTCCAAGTTCTGCCCCACAGAACCCACGGATAGAGGTTACACAAGCAGGCTTGCAAATGGGGGAGGGGGTGGTGATCACTGGCATCACATGATGATGTCACTTCCAGCATGACCTGGAAGCACTAGCATCACACCAGGGTGACACTCTAGCTCTCCTCCGGAAACTCCAGTTTTAGGCTAGTGCTAGAGTGTCTCCCCAGTGCACTGTTGGGTCATACAGGAAGTGACATCATTGCACAATAACTAACTGCCTTCCCTGGGGGTCCAGCTCCAGGAGGAGAAAAATACCTAGAGATTTTGGGAATGGAGCCTGGGGAGGAAGGGGTTTGGGGAGGTGAGAAACTTCAGAGGGGCTCAATGCTATAGAGTCCCTCCTCCAAAGTGGTCATTTCTCCAGGGAAACTCTGTTACCTGGAAATCAGTTGTAAAGGCAGGAAATCTCCAGGCCTAGCCTGGAGGTTGGCATCCCTAGCATGTCCCATCTCCTACCAGTTTCCAGGTCATATCTGCCAGTCCTGTGGATGCTGCCCTGCCCCCACCAGCCCAGTGGTGGGATCCAGAAATTTTAGTAGCAGTTTCCCATGGTGGTGGGATTCAAACTGTGGCGTAGCGCCAATGGGGCTGGGCGGGGGATGACCGGGGCGGGGCCATTCTGGGGCGGGGCATTCCTGGGTGGGGCTGTGGCAAGGACGCAGCCGCTGTGCCGGTCCTTGGGCGGGAAATGAATGCACGCAGGCGCAGGCTGCCACGCACGCCGGTGCACCTCCTGCTAGACTGCTTCAAGTTCTGCGCGCTGCTGCTGAGAGGAGGGGCGCAACTAAGGCAAAATCACATGGCAAAATCACCCATTAGTCACCCCCTCTCGGCACACACAAATAATTAGTAACCTACCCTCGGGAACCTGTGAGAACCTGCTGGATCCCACCTCTGCACCAACCCCATCTCTCCCCCCCCCCCGACTGTTCCCTTTTCATAAAAGGTTTCCCACTTCGCCTCCTTCCAATTCCAACCTTATGTTTTTATGCCGATTCAGTAGCTCCTGCAGTAATCACATAATCAGGGTTTTTCATTCCATTGAAGCTGGATCTTGCTGCAACCAGATAATTTTGGGAATGGAGCCTGGGGCGCAGTGCCGCCTTTTGTCGGAACAATTCCTGCAAAGCGTTCCCTCCGTTCGACGCCTGGATCTGACGACCTGAGCTAGAGATTGGCCATTTTTTCTCCAACCCTGAAACACAACCAGAATGGGGAAGCCGCTCCTTCCTGGAAGCCTTTCCTGGCCCCAAGGGGACCCCCCCGCCCGATAACCCCCCCAGTTCTTGCTGGGTGAACCAATGGCTCCGCTCTCTTAGGCTTGCCAGCCTCCAGGTGGGCCCTGAAGTTTTAGGAAATGTCAACTGATCACCAGCCTACAGAGATAATTTTCTCCTGTTGAAAAAGTGCAGCTTCTTCACAGAGCGGACTGTCTGGCATACAATCCTTTCTCGGTGAAATCCCTCCCCATTCACAGACACTGACCCCAAATCTCCAGGGCCCTCTCGTGGAAGAGTTGGGGGCGGGGCACTCTCGAGGAGCCGTTTCAAGGGTCAGAGTGCCCCTTTGCCCCCACCCCTGCAGGGGCTGCTCTGGGCCCCCACCTGTGAACGGACACATTCCGAACCCTTCCCAAGCTGGTGCAGAATCACAGGTGGCCACGGAGGCTCCCACTGAGAAGCAGAATGATTTACTCCCAGGTAATTACAGGAGAGTGTTTTATAGCTGGAAGCAATTGTCATAATTCTGCCTGGAAATTAACTCCCTTTTCTGGCTGCAAAGTAACTCAGCGAGGCAAGACAATAGAGGCGGCTTCTCTATCTGGGCGCCACCATCGGCAGCCGATGATTTAGAGGCCAGGAGGCCGGGCAGCCTGAGGGAGCGTTTCCCTTGGACAAAGTCCTGGGGGTGGAGGCGGTGGGGGCAACTGTTGAGAATGTATGTCCCTATGAGGCTGCAGAGAAACAGAAGCTCTGGAGACCTGGTGAGGACGCGGCAGCAGGTTGGGTGGGCACCTGTGATTCTTCTGCCCCAAAGTCCCCTAACCCTACCAGAGACACTTCACCCTTGACATTGTGTTCAGTTCTGGACACTGCAATTCAGGAAGGAGATTGACAAGCTGGAACGGGTCCAGAGGAGGGCAACCAAAATGGTCAGAGGTCTGGAATCCATGCCCTATGAGGAGAGACTTAGGGAGCTGGGAATGCTTAGTCTGAAGAAGAGAAGGCTAAGGGGTAAGGTGACCAGATGGTCACCTTTGTGAACCGGGACAGGGGTAAGCGGCCTGTCACAGGGCGGAAAACAGCAGCGCCCCAGAAGGCCGTGCTCCTGCAGCCACGCGCGCGGGAGGCTGCCACACTGCCTTGAGCCCCAGAAGGCAGTGCGGCAGCCTCCCAAAAATCGGGACAATGGAAATAACCAGTGGGACGCGGGACAAATTCTGTGAAGGCGGGAGTGTCCCGCCAAAAGTGGGACGTCTGGTCAGCCTACTAAGGGGTGACATGATAACCATGTTTAGATATTTGAAGGGATGTCAGGTTGGTGAGGAAGCAAGCTTGTTTTCTGCTGCTCCAGAGACCAGGACCAGGAGCCGTGGGTTCAAGCGGAAGGAAAAGAGATTCCACCTCAACATTAGGAAGAACCTCCTGAGCGTCAGGGCTGTTCGACAGGGGAATGCACGACCTCGCAGTGTGGTGGAGCCTCCGTCTTTGGAGGTTTGTAAAGAGAGGCTGGATGGCCATCTGTCAGGAGTGCTTTGATTGTGTGTTCCTGCATGACAGGGGGTTGGGCTTGATGGCCCTTGGGGTCCCTTCCAACTCTATGATTCTATGTTTCCACGACACTAGAACGTTAGTTATGAAGCCAGCCAGCCAGCCAGCCCTGCGGGGGACAGACCTGGGTCAAGGGTTCCATCTGGTTTTGAAATCTGATTTCTCCTTATAATGAATGAAATGGTGTACCTGCCCTGAACCACACAGCACAGTTGCTCCAGCCGGCCGGCACTCAGCGAGTGGTTCAGTTCGGAATCTCTGATCTCATTAGCACGAGTGGAATTTGCTTCCAAAGAGGACAAGTGGGGCTTGTTATCATCTTAATTCAGACTGATTTGATTGTAATTTGCAGGGAGCGCCAATTTGGCCTTGCCACGTTGTCTCCGAACAGGTGCGGCAGCTCCGGGGTCAGGCGGCTCCTGCCAAGGGCTCCAGGCAAAAGGTCTAATTACCAGCGAGCCTCTCCTAAGATCTTCGGTGGTACCCTCAGAAGAGAGCAGCAGCTACGGGAGCGACATGGACTGAATGGTGGGGAAGCGACTGCGAATTCCACTGATTCTGTTGAAAAGCAAGAAAGGAAAGGTTGGCAGAATTGGAGGGATAGATTGATAAGCGATCCAGAAGTTGCCCACATTAGTCTGATGGAGAACAGCTAGAGTCCAATAACATCTTAGAAACCATGACAATTTTCAAGGTGTGAGCTTTAAAGATCCATAGGTTCATCAGAAGGTAGCTGCTAGAGTCCCAGGGGTCTGCAACCTGTGGCTCTCCAGATGTTCATGGACTACAAATCCCATCAGCCCCTGCCAGCATGGCCATGTTTCCAATGGGAGCTAATCGGAGATGGGGGCTACACATTTGAGGGTCTATAAATTTGGCCCCCCTGAACCAAACTTCACAAAACCTGGATGGTATCATCAGGAGACTCTCCTAAAGATACTCTGAAATTTTGGTGCAGCTAGCATGGCCCTGCCCCCGACCCCTCTCCCCCATAAAAATCTATATCTATGTCACTGCTGTAAACCGGGATTGTGCAAAAGGATCACTGGTTTCGCGATTTTCGAAAATCCTGGGTTGAGGTGAATAAAATGGACCAAACTTGTTTTGGGAATGGGACGTGTGTGAAGTGCTCTCCCGCCCCCCGCCCCCAGTTTATAGATCGTCCTAGACCCGTTATATTTGGTGTGAGAGGAAGCCACCATAGATTATTTTTAATATTGCTATTTTGTATTTTATATGATATTCTAGGATACTGCATTTTACAAGCGTGTTGAGTGCACACTAATAAAAGTTCATCCCTTGACAATCTTGTTGGCCTATGAAGGTGCTACCAGACCCAAATCTAGCTACAGAGAAGCCTTATGGGGCGGGTTCCTGGCTCGGCAGAAGAGCATTAAATCGAGTGTATTTTCACTGATGCCATATATTGGAAGCCCGACCAGGTTGGGCAAGGGAGGGCTTTAAATAAAAATTAAATTGACAAATAGAAATAGAACAAAAGGGAACTGTGGAAGTTTTCTAATTGCTGCCAAACCCTTTCCCTTCTCCTGGGTGTAGCCTTGCTGATTTCTACGCAGCGTAGATTTAGAGGACACAGAGTAAAAATGCGGGAGACGCAAAGCTAGGAAAATCCTCTGGGCCTTGGGAAAATCTAAAAAATATGCTCGCGGCACGAGCAGGATATAGAGGGAGGCTGTTGTTTCATCACAGCGGCATTAGAAAAGCTTGCTCTTAATCATGCCGTGATGAAGGCGGCCGTGCAGCTCCGAGCCTGCCTGTTTCTGTTATTTTGGGGACAGATCTGTGGGCAATTTTCAAGATGCTTCATTGGCTGCCGGCTTAGTCCAAGGTGCTGGTTATGACCTTTACAGCCCTTCACGACCTGGGATCCACATCAGTGGTGGGATCCGAAAATTTTAGTAACAGGTTCCCATGGTGGTGGGATTCAAACAGAGGCGTAGCGCCAATGGGGCTGGGCGGGGCACGACGGGGGTGTGGCCAGGCACTCTGGGGGCGGGGCATTAATAATTTCTCTGTTACTGTAAAAAACTCTTCTTGTAAAAAAAAAAGTTCCTAATTTCCAGCTGGTATTTTTCTGTCCGTAATTTAAACTCATTATAGCAAGTCCTATCGTCTACTGCCAACAGAAAATTGACTGCCTCTCGAATACTTAATACTTTCAAATACTTAATTTTGTTTCTAGAAATCAAAAGAAGGATACTTTCCTTAAACAAGGAACTTTACCATATTACTAAAACATGTTTTTAGAACAGCCCAACAGGGAGAATTATCCCATTTTCTACCTTCATTAACCAGCCACTTAGGAAATAATAGGACTTTATGATTTTTGGACCTAATGGAATTTCTAACGGAAAAGCAGACCCAATTAGTAACCCCCTCTTGGCACACACAGATAATTAGTAACCCACTCTTGGGAACTGGTGAGAACCTGCTGGATCCCACCTCTGATCCACATACCTGCAGGACAGCCTCCTTCCATATGCCCCTCTACACCTGCTCCGGTCACCAAGCAGCTTACCTGTGACTCCAGCATCACAGGTAAGCTGCTTGGGTTTGAGCTGAAATAATGAAAGAACATATCAGAAGGCTTCAGATCAACTGATTCCTGGTTAAGTGGAGTTACTAATTATCTGCACTTTTTCTATCTCCTCAATATCCTTTTTGAGATCACGGTGACCAGAACTGGACACACAGGACTCCAAGTCTCAGTCGCACCACGTGCTTTATATAAGGGCATGTCATTCTCTGCAGTTTTATTCTCAATTCCTTTCCTAATGATCCCCAGCATAGAGTTTGCCTTTTTCACAGCTGCCATGCATTGAGTTGACTTTCCCATGGAACTATCAACCAAGACGCCCAAATCCCTTTCCTGGTCTGTGACTGATAGCACTGACCCCTGTAGCGTGTATGTGCAGTTTGGATTTTTTCCCCTTATGTGCATCACTTTGCATTTTGCTACATTGAACTGCATTTGCCATTTCTGAGCCCACTCACCTAATTTATCAAGGTCCGCTTGGAGATAGAAAGAAGTCACCATATATGTATGTAGGGATGTTTTTGAAGTGTGTGTATTTCACTATTATTACTGTGGTGGGGGAGAGGGGAAATTAGATTTGGGTTCTTTTTTCCTTTCTTTCTGTACGTGTTGTTTATATGGGCAAAATAAATAAAATTGTGTGAAAAAACACAAGGTCCCCAAGGTCTGGAGCTGTTGCTAAAATCTGGTCGCCACTAGCCTCAGCTTGCCAAATCCTGCAGCCCCTGCCACGCCGTGCCACGCCCACCCCCCTCCCGCCATCCCTCTTGGTGCTGCACCACTGAGAATCAGTAGGGTTGCCAACTTCCAGGTGGAACCTGGAGATCTCCTGGAATTACAATCAGCATCCAGGCTACAGAGATGCTGAAGAAAATGGCTGCCTTGGAGGTTGGCTTCTATGGCATTGTTCCTCACTGCCCCCCCCCCTCCACAAATCGCCCCACTCCAAAGCGCATCACCTAACCCCCTGGAATTTCGCCATGGGGCAGGGGCCCCCAGTGGTGCCGCTGATGCCCTTCCTGGTCCCCTCCAGATGTTTTTAGAGCACAGATTGGGCCAGCTGTGGCTTTGCTCAGCAGACCACCAGATTGGCCATGCAGCCAGCACGGCAGAGTGGATAAGAGCAGTGGACTCTAATCTGGAGTTTGACACCCTACTCCTCCGCATGAGTGGCAGACTCTAATCTGGTGAACTAGGTTTGTTTCCCTGCTCCTCCGCTTGAAGCCTGCTGGGTGACCTTGGGCCAGTCACAGTTCTCTCAAAACTCTCTCCCTCAGAACCTGGCTCACGAGGTGTCTGTTGTGGGGAAAGGAACAGAAGGAGTTTGTTAACGGCTTTGAGACTCCTTACAGGAGAAAAAGACCTGAATTCTCCTCCTCCTCCTCCTCCTCCTCCTCCTCCTCCTCCTCCTCCTCCTCCTCCTCCTCCTCCTCCTCTTCTTCTTCTTCTTCTTCTTCTTCTTCTTCTTCTTCTTCTTCTTCTTCTTCTTCTTCTTCTTCTTCTTCTTCTTCTTCTTCTTCTTCTTCTTCTTCTTCTTCTTAATTGCTGCCTGCGTTGCTGGTTCACGTAACTGGCAACTCGCTGACTTTCCCGGGGAAGGCCAGGCAAGGGTGGGGGGGGACTCCTGCTGCCCAGAAGCGCTTTGTTCTGCTTCCGCACTTTGCACCTCTGGCACTCGGCTCCCTGTGCTTCATTAGGCCTGCAGTGGAAGGCAGGTTAATAAAAGGCAAGATTTAGATCACTGGGTACTCAACTGTGCAGAGAAAGAAACAAAAGAAAAAATCAATCCCTGCTCGTTCAAAGAGTTCCTGGCCACACATTTTATCCTCTGCTGAACTGGAGAGGAGTGCCGGCCTTCTCGCTAATCGCTTTCCGGTTTTTAACCAGTGCCGTGGCTGCCAACCTCCAGGTGGGGCCCGGAGATCCCGTGGAATGACAAGTCCCTTCCAAATGACTGTCCTGTAGGGGAAATGGCTACTTTGGAGGATGGCCTAGGATTGCTAGATCCCCTAAACCCCCGGCCCACTGGCAGGGGACAGGGAGGAAGAGTTGCTAGATTAGGGAGCAGCAGTGGTGTAGTGGTTAAGAGCAGGTGCATTCTAATCTGGAGAACTGAGTTTGATTCCCCACTCTGCCGCCTAAGCTGTGGAAGAAGAAGAAGAAGAAGAAGAAGAAGAAGAAGAAGAAGAAGTAGGAGGAAGGAAGGGAGGAGGAGGAGGAGCTTGGATTTTTATCCCCCCTTTCTCTCCTGCAGGCCACTCAAAGGGGCTTACAATCTCCTTGCCCTTCTCCCCTCACAACAAACACCTTGTGAGGTAGGTGGGGCTGAGAGAGCTCTAAGAAGCTGTGACTAGCCCAAGGTCACCCAGCTGGCATGTGTGGGAGTGTACAGGCTAATCTGAATTGCCCAGATAAGCCTCCACAGCTCAGGTGGCAGAGCGGAGAATCAAACCCGGTTCCTCCAGATTAGAGACATGAGTTCTTAACGTCCTACGCCACTGCTGCTCCTAGAGGCTTATCTGGGGAATTCAGATTAGCCTGTGTACTCCCAGGCATGCCAGCTGGGTGACCTTGGGCTAGTCACAGCTTTTCAGAGCTCTCTCAGCCCCACCCACCTCACAGGATGTTTGTTGTGGGAGTGGGAAGGAAAAGAGATTGGAAACCCTTTTGAGTCTCCTTACAGGAGAAAGGGGGGATATAAATCCAACTCTTCTTCAGATTAAGATCTCAAAAAGGGGACTGTGTAAGATGGGATGGTGGACTAGATGGACCCTTTACAGTAAGAGTTTTTTACAGTAACAGAGAAATTATGAATGCCCCGCCCCCGGAATGCCCTGCCCAGCCCCATTGGCCCTATGCCACTGTTTGAATCCCACCACCATGGGAACTTGCTACTAAAATTTTTGGATCCCACCACTGGGCAGAAGTACCCCTATGGCCATACCCAGACTTAAATGCCTTCACAGGAAGGGAAACCAAAGCTCAGGCCAGATCTTGGGCCTGTTCTCATTGCATCAAGATCTTTTTCCTCTGGCATTTCATTGCTGTGTCCCTCCACTGCCCCATGCGTGATGCCACCGACTGCTCGTTTGCGCTGGTCCATCGAGAAGCATCTGCCCGCTGCCAACATTAAAAAGGGAGAAAATATTTTGATTGGGGCAGGTGGTGAGGGCGGGGGGGGGGGGCAGTTTTCACTTGGCTCTTCGGACTGTGTCCTGGGAAGTTCCTCAACCCTTGATGGAAGACCACAGGAGCAAATTCAAAAAACAGAAAGAGGCTGACCCCCCCCCCCCCAGGGCAGGACTGGAAGAATCCTCTTGCCCCAAACTCAGAGGTGGGATCCAGCAGGTTCTCACCAGTTCCCGAGAGTGGGTTCCTAATTCTTTGTGTGTGCCGAGAGGGGGTTACTAATTGGGGCCGCTTTTCCACCTCCACGCCCTCGCCTCCCCAAGAGGCCTCCTGCCTTTGAACGTGAAGGTTCCATCTAGCAATTGCGACTGATAATGTAACTCCCTGAACTGGGTTAATCCCTTCCAGGTCCTGCAATTCATGGATTCTCAGCCTTTCGTGCCTTTTATCTCACCAGCCTCTATCAAAGAACCTGTGTGTTTTCACCAGTGCTGTGTTCAGTTTTGTGAGTTGGGGCATTTTCTGTAATGTGAGGATGATTTAGAAATGACCTGGTGCAAAAAAAATTGGGGGGTCGTGGTGGGGTGGCTGCCCATGGGGGGGCATCCAATTCAGGTTTTGCCCAGGGCTCAGGTTTGCTTAGGTACGCCTCTGCCCCCTTTGCTGCGGGGGGCTGGCGAGGGAACCTGCTAATAAAATTTTTGGATCCCACCACTGGCCAAACTTGTTCGCATCACCCTGTGCATTTTGTTAATTGCTCGCTGAGCCGGGAGTCTTTAGTCTGAGAAGGTGGGATGTAAATATTCAGAAAGAAATGTGCGGATAGAACGTTTGCTTTTCAGCATGAATATTTGACAGCATCCGGCAGCTGTTAGGCAGCAGATAGCTCACGATGTGATAGTGTTTAGCAGCTACCGGGAAGTCAGTGTTTCATAGCACTTGACTGCTAACTTGTCATCAAGAGTATTTAGTACATTTTGCATTAACTTCAGTCAGAACACGCACCCCTTTTTCCCACATAGGAAATAGAACATGACTTCGCCAGTGAAGACAGAAATGCCTTGAGTAGATGGGAAAAAAAACACCCCATATGTATGAATTTCAGTCCTAAACTCTACTGCTGAATGCAGTCTAACATTCCTTGTATTTGGACTTTCCTCAACCCAGCTTTCACAGGTTGTGAACTTATTTCTAAGGAATCTCCACCAGCTGCTAAGAGTGTAACAGCACACAACTCTTTAAGTAGCAACGGGGAAAATAACTTGGCTTAGCAATGTGAGAGGCAGGCTGGGTAGGGATCTTTTAAAGATTTTGCATACCAGAAATGGCTTGAAATGTATCTGCAGAGAATTCAAAAGAGACCAAATTGCAGTTTAAATATTTTTTATATAAATTTTAGTTGCAAACAATCACACAGTAAGAAGTCAAGGTAAATACACACAGTTCCTAGGATATAAACAGGGAGGAGAAGATAGGTGGGAGGATAGAGTTTTTGTTCTCCTTAGGGCTTGTTTCGTGATCAGCGACTTCTGTGGGCGAGCACGAGACCTGCAAAGGACAGAGGTCCATTCTAGGGGGTGTCTGATCTCCAGCCTACAGAGCTCACGTCCTCAGGAGAAAATGGCTGCTTTGGATGTAGGGATCTACGACATTCTACCCCACTGAGGCCCCTTTCCTCCCCAGCCCCCCAAACTGCCCTCCCTAGGTTCCAGCCCCCAAATTTTATTTATTTTACTTATTTGTTCAATTAATATACCGCCCTCCCCCTAGGGCAGTGATGGCAAACCTTTTCGAGACCGAGTGCCGAAATTGCAACCCAAACCCCACTTATTTATCGCAAAGTGCCAACCCGGCAACTTAACCTGAATGCTGAGGTTTTAGTTTAGAAAAAACCGGTTGGCTCCCTCTTCCTCAGCCCCACTGGCTCGAGCAGGGCCCAACCTGGTCTAGCCTCTAGCAAGTCCAGTGCACACCGCTCTGTGCCTCTCTAGCATCTCTGCCTCCTCTGCGCCCCCCCCCCTCGGGCAGCAGCCACCACGAACCTGAGCACCAGGCCCGCCAGCCGAGTCCGCCCTGCTCACTGTGGTGCGCGCACGTTTTGCTCAGTGGCCCAGGCCAGCCTAGATGTGTGTGTGGGGGTGTGTGTGTGTGATTTTCTGTCCCGCATATGATGAACTCTGTGTGTGCGTGCCCACAGAGAGGGCTCCGAGTTCCACCTCTGGCACCCGTGCCATAGGCTCGCCACCACTGCCCTAGGGGCTCAGGGCGCTTCACAACAATTCAATACATTAAAAACATGAACAGCTAAAACACTCCACCCTCACAAAGTTAAAAGAACCATAATTTGTCAATGACGTCAGAAAGAAATTATTCCCACCCTCCTTCTCGCGCTCACGGGAGGCCAGATGTTAAATCTCCAGGAATTCCCCATTCAGATTTGTCAACTGGGAAGAGCCACCCCAGCTTGGGTCTGCTGTGAAGAAGAAGAAGAAGAAGAAGAAGAAGAAGAAGAAGAAGAAGAAGAAGAAGAAGAAGAAGAAGAAGAAGAAGAAGAAGAAGAAGAAGAAGAAGAAGAAGAAGAAGAAGAAGAAGAAGAAGAAGAAGAAGAAGAAGAAGAAGAAGAAGAAGAAGAAGAAGAAGAAGAAGAAGAAATAATGCTGGGGGGAAGAATTAGGACTAATAAAAGGAAACACTTCTTCACGCAACGTGTGATTGGTGTTTGGAATATGCTGCCACCGGAGGTGGTGATGGCCACTCACCTGGATAGCTTTAAAAGGGGCTTGGACAGATTTATGGAGGAGAAGTCGATCTATGGCTCCCAATCTTGATCCTCCTTGATCTGAGGTTGCAAATGCCTTAGCAGACCAGGTGCTCAGGAGCAGCAGCAGCAGAAGGCCATTGCTTTCCCATCCTGCAGGTGAGCTCCCAAAGGCACCTGGTGGGCCACTGCGAGTAGCAGAATGCTGGACTAGATGGACTCTGGTCTGATCCAGCAGGGCAGTTCTTATGTTCTTATGTTCTTATCACTCAGCAGGCTTTGTATGTAGGAGTGGGAAAACAAATCCAGTTCACCACGTCAGAGCCCACCCCTCAAGTGGAGGAGTGGGGAATTGAACCCCGATCTCCAGATGAGAGTCCATCTGCTCTTAACCACTTTACCACACTGGCTCCTGGAAGCATAGAACCATTTGAGGGAGTGAAGCAGGGACGGTTTCCTGGTGGTGGCTTCTTGATGTCACAGCCGTGATTTTGTTAAAAAATCCCTCCTTCGCGAGAACTGTACCAGATTCTCCAACGACATGATGCATTCCGGTTGGAAGCCCCGGCCTGTGTGAAGCTGCTGCCTCGGCGTTTCTGGCGTCCCCTTCAGAGTTCATAGCTAATTAATTCCAAAATGTTCCTCCTGCAGTTCTTGAAGCCCAATTAAGCCGATCCAAGGCCAAGAGCTTGGTAAACTGGGCTCTGTGGATTAGGGCATAATTATCTGTCTGTCTGTCCATCCATCCACTCATCCATCTGACTTTTAGATGGCACGCTAATTGCAGGCTGTGATGCTCCCCCCCCCCCCCCAACACGATGCCCAAAAGGAACGGGGCTTGTTTTGCACAACTCCCCCACACGGAAACAAACGCAACACGGAGCGAAATACGCTTCCCTGAGACGTGCCTCTTTCCTTGACATGCCGGGCTCTACGTGAAAGATTAATTGGGGGCAGCAATTAACTGAGCCTGCTCAGGGCAGCCGCCGGCTCTTGACTGTTTGTTGCTAATGGGCTCGGGGGTTGGAAATGCAGTCCGGATACCCTCAGAGGACGTGGCCTGCTGATCCTGGAGCACTTCGGAGGTGGAGGTGAGACGCTTTGCAGGATTCCTCTGTGGCACGGCCAGACCTCGTTGATGGAGGAGGAGGAGGCTCTTCTTCCTCACTGGAAATTGGTGCCAGCCCTGCAGCTCTCAGACCTGCTTCATGGGACCTGGTGGGAGATATTATAGGCTTGGCAGTTCATGGTTGGGACATTCCTAAAGAATGTGGGTGGGGGTGGTGTGGCGTAGCCTGGGGAGGGCGGAGCTTGAGCTTAGAAGGGACCTTCGTGGGGTATAATTCATAGAATCATAGAGTTGGAAGAGGGTCCCAAGGGTCATCCAGTCCAACCCCCCTGTAATGCAGGAACACATGATCAAACCACTCTCGACAGATGGCCATCTGAGGAGCAGCAGTGGCGTAGGGGGTTAAGAGCTCGTGTGTCTAATCTGGAGGAACCGGGTTTGATTCCCCGCTCTGCCACCTGAGTGTGGAGGCTTATCTGGGGAATTCAGATTAGCCTGTGCACTCCCACACGCCAGCTGGGTGACCTTGGGCTAGTCACAGCTTCTCGGAGATCTCTCAGCCCCACCTACCTCACAGGGTGTTTGTTGTGAGGGGGGAAGGGCAAGAAGATTGTAAGCCCCTTTGAGTCTCCTACAGGAGAGAAAGGGGGGATATAAATCAAGAGAGTCAAAAATGTCCAAGGTGCTTGGAGGTTATTTAAAAACACAGTCTTAAAAGCTCAGCTGGAATGTGTTCCGCAGGTTAGGAAAAGGCAAGCCACCAGTCCAAAAGAAAGCCACCATGGTTAACAAAGGGAGGTTAGAGGTAATTATTAGGAAAAAAAGATGTCTTTTTTTGAGGGAAAATGGAAGTCCAACTTAACTGATGAAGAATACCAGAGAGAACACAAATGGTCGGCAAAAGAGAAGCAAGTTAGCTGTAAGGGAGGCAAAAAAAGGATTATGAGGAACGCATGGCTGCGAACATCAAGACTAGCAACAACAAAACAGTTCTCTTCAAGTACACATCAAAAGCAGTGGGAAGCCAGCTAGGGAGGCGGTAGGTCCAAGTAATAGGCGATGAAGGAAACAGTAAAAAGGTGTGCTAAAAGGTGACAGAGGAGATTGCAGAGAAGCTGAATGAATTCTTTGCATCTGGTTCTTCACCCAAGAGGAGGTGAGGAAAATTCCTGCACCTGGAAATCCATAAGCTTCTTAGGAGGGTGAATCCGAGGAGAACTAGCGAGAAGTTAGTGGTAGACAAGGAAGAAGTCTCTGGCAGCCATTGATAAACTAAATGCTACCAAATCCCCTGGCCCAGATTGGCAGATTCATCCAAGAGTTCTTAAAGAGCTCAAGCACATGAAATTGCTGATGTTCTCACATTAATATGCAATCCTATCCCTGAAATCAGGCTCCATCCCTGAAGACTGGAAGATGGGCCAATGTCACACCAATCTTTTAAGAAAGGGTCACTAGGGGACTCCGGGGAATTACAGGCCTAGTCAGTTTGACATCTGTTCCTGGTAGAAATTAGTAGAATCTATCATTAAAGATAAGAATTATTAAACATGTAGAAAAGCAAGACCTGCTGAGGAAGAGTCAGCATGGCTTTTTGTAGAGAGCAAGTCCTGTCTTACAAACTTCACTAGAGTTCTTTGAGGGTGTAAACAGACATGTGGATAAGGGGAACCAGTGGACATTGTCTACTTGGATTTCCAAAGGCTTTTGACAAAGTTCCTCACCAGAGACTGTTGAGAAAAACTCCAGCAATGAAGGGAATAAGAGGGGAAGTCCTCCTATGGATTAAAAAAACTGGTTGAGGAACAGGAAACAAAAGGGTGGGTATAAAATGGGAAGTTCTCACAATGGAGAGATGTGGGGAGTGAATTGTCCCCTCAAGGATCCGCTTTGGGACCAGTGTATATTTAACTTCTATTCATTAAATGACCTGGAAGTAGGGGTGGGTAGTGTGGTGGCCAAGTTTGCAGATGATACCAGGTATGTAGGGTGGGTGAGAACTACAAAGGATTAAGCTATGGGCAGAGCTCCCAAAGCTGACCTTGGATAAATTAGGGTGAGTGGGCTAAGAAATGGCAAATGCAGTTCAATGCTAGCGAAATGTAAAAAGTGTAATTGATGCACGTAGGGGCAAAAAAATCCAAACTTCACATACCTGCGCTACAGCAGGGTCCAGTGCTATCAGTCACAGACCAGGAAAGAGATTTGAAGCTCTTTAGTTGATAGTTCCATGCAGAATGTCAACTCACGCATGCCTGGCAGCGATTGAAAAAAGGCAAAACTCTCTATGCTGGGGATAATTAGGAAAAAAGGAATTCGAGAATAAAACTGGCAAAGATTGTCATGCCCACTTATATAAAGACTTAGGTAGTGCGACCGCGCCTTTGGAGTACTGTGTTCAGTTCCTAGTGCATCGCCACATCTCAAAAAAAGGATATGAAAGAGATAGAAAAAAAGTGCAGAAGAGAAAGGGCAACGAGGATGGTTGAGGGGATTGGAGCACCTTCCTTATGAGGAGAGGCTGCAAGCGCTTGGGGACTCCTTTAGTTTGGAGAGGAGAGGCGCCTGAGGGGGATATGATTGAAGTCTATAAAATTCATGCATGGGGTAGAAAATGTTGACAGAGAGAAATTTTCTCTCTTTCTCACAATACTAGGAACCAGGGGCATTCATTGAAAATGCTGGGGGGAAGAATTAGGACTAATAAAAGGAAACACTTCTTCACGCAACGTGTGATTGGTGTTTGGAATATGCCTGCCACAGGAGGTGGTGATGGCCACTAACCTGGATGAAGCTTTAAAAAAAGGGCTTGGACAGATTTTATGGAGGAGAGAGTCAATCTATGGCTACCAATCTTGATCCTCCTTGATCTCAGATTGCTAATGCCTTAGCAGACCAGGTGTCTCAGGAGCAGCAGCAGCAGAAGGCCATTGCTTTCACATCCTGCATGTGAGCTCCCAAAGGCACCTGGTGGGCCACTGCGAGTAGCAGAATGCTGGACTAGATGGACTCTGGTCTGATCCAGCAGGCTAGTTCTTATGTTCTTATGTTCTTATGTTCTTCTTCTTCATCCAGCCTCTCTTTAAAAACCTTCCAGGAAGGAGATTTTACCACCCTCTGAGGCAGCAGATTCCACTGTTGAACAGCCTTAATGTCAGCAAGTTCTTCCTCATGTTTAGGTGGAGTCTCTTTTCCTTCCCCTTGAACCCATGACTCCCAGTTCTAGTCTCCGGAGCAGCAGGAAACAAGCTTGCTCCCTCACCAACATGACATCCCTTCAAATATCTAAACATGGCTATCATGTCCCCCCCCCCTTAACCTTCTCTTCACCAAATAAAGCATCCCCAGCTCCCTAAGTCTTTTGTCATAGGGCATAGATTCCAGACCATTTTGGTTGCCCTCCTCTGGACCCGTTCCAGCCTGTCAATTCCATGCAGTCCACATTCTAAAGCTGCCACGAAGCCCACGGGAACTGGTCTGTGTAGTCTGGAAGGCAGATGTCACTCCGGGAACTTGGCAGCTCTCAAAGGCAAGGACAGAAGCAGTGTGGCATGTTGGGAACTAGCCGGTGATGTCAACTTTGGCAGGGGTTTCCAGTCCAGAGAAGACGCCGCCTTGGTGAAGGCCAGCATTTGCGTCTGGCTGATGTGTTCCCAAAACAAAATATTCTCCGCTCGTCGGATTCTCAGCCACGTCTCAGCAAACGGCAGGCCACGGGGAGCAGAACCCGAACGACAGGTTTTGAACAGGGTTTTGTTTTTTGACAGGCAGAACTTTGGCTGGCGGCTTTTCTTCTCAACGACGGTGGCTGACACGAAGAAGGAGAAATTACAGAGGATGGCTGTCACGGTGAAATGAACAGACTGGGGTTTGTTTGTTGTCAACATCTTTGTTGCTACCTTTGGATAATAAACACCGCCGCTTAATGGCATAATTATGACTGAATGCACCGTAAATAGAACCACGCAGTGTGCAAATCTTCGGCGACAGAAGGTGAGCGCGAGTGGATCTGGAACAATCACTAAATTTCCCCACCTGCGGCTCACATTATCATGCAAAATGGTTGCCCCCGGGCCACCCTGACAGGTGCTCAGCAGTACAGGGCTGCATGGCAACCAACCACCGTCACAGGCATTCAGGGCAGAGCAAGTGAGCGGAGCACAGAGCAGAGCAGAGCAGAGCAGAGGAAAACTGCCAGGCACTCTTCTTTTGTCTCCCCATTGGTCCAACAGAATTTGGGGGGGAGTTTGGGACTCTGCAAAGCCTGCCAAAGGTGTCTGTCAAAGGGGAAATTGTCTTCCTTCCAACCCCCTCCACCCCAGTCCGTTATTTGTCTCCCATGCATGAGAAGAAGGGAGGGAAGGCAGCGTGGGATGGGCCCAACTCACCAGAAGCTAAGCGGGGGGTGGGGGGGCTGACTTGCTTGCTTTATTCGAACCTGCTCTCCCCTGTCACAGTGCAGCTGGCACCAATATCACTAAGGAAGACTCTGCAAAGGAAGGTGATGGCAAACCACCTCACTTGCCCTGACCAGCCGCAGAAGGCCATTGCTCTCATATCCTGCAGGTGAGCTCCCAAAGGCACCTGGTGGGCCACTGCGAGTAGCAGAGAGCTGGACTAGATGGACTCTGGTCTGATCCAGCTGGCTTGTTCTTATGTTCTTGTTGGGGCCACCATAGGTTGGAAACTAAGCAGGGTCAGCACCTGGAAGGAAGTGTGAAGGTATGGGGTATATCCCCAAGTAGCAGAGTTGCACAACACACTGGGATGCAGTAGGGCCTCAGACGCACACCGCAGCTCAGCTTCACAGAAGCGGTCCTACTTTTATTGTTCACAATGTTGTTCTCACAGACAAAGTGCTCCGCCAGGCAGTGCAGAGGCAAATACAGTTCAGTCTTATATACATTTCTCTGTCCAATCATATTGCAGCTTCAATTAAGCCCAGAATGAGGCTGAGCCATCTAACAACTGTCAACTAGATTTTGCTGATCGGACACCGGTTTGACAGCGCTCCGACAGGGAGACCATCAAGGAAGACTCTGCAGATGAAGGTGATGGCAAACCACCTCTGTTCTCACTTGCCTTGACCAGCCCCTTGTTGGGATCACCACAGGTTGGAAGCTAAGCAGGGTTGGTACTTGGAAGACAGACCACCAATGATGATTCTGCAGAAGAAGGTAATGGCAAACCACATCTGATCCTCACTTGCCTTGAAAACTCCTTGTTGGGGCCACCATAAGTTGGAATCTAAGCAGGGTTGGTACTTGGAAGGGAGACCACCAAGGAAGACTCTACAGAGGAAGGCCATGGCAAACCACCTCTGTTCTCACTTGCCTTGACAGCCCCTGGCTGGGGTCACCAGAAGTCACTTGCAACTTGACAATATTTAAATACATAGTCCTATTACTGGGGTAACCAAATGCTTTCTGCAGCACAGGGCACCAATACTTGTGAACAAACACAAGTTTCTGTCTTGACCAAAAAATAATGCATTATTTCTTTATTTTAAGCAGAAAAAAATTAAACGTTTCAAAGGTGCAGATTCTCTAACATCATTAACTATAACAAAAGATACAGCTTCTTGCTTGAATACAAACTAAACAATACAGCAGAAACGTTCCTCAGTGTACCGAGGTGAACCCATGAGTCACTCATTCAAGTATTTGTGACGGCTTCTAAGATCCAGCTACACAGCTTGCAAGTCCTTAAAATAAATGCACAAACTTTCTCTCAGGGCTCCTTCACAGGGCCCAATTAACTAAGTATCAGAGAATCGTAACATAAGCAAAGATCTCACGTCTGTCAAAATAATTGCTGTGCTAATAATATGACAGTCATCGCTCGCTTGCGCAAAAGCTTGCTCACAGGAAACCTCTATGTGCTATTTTTGAAAGTTTACACTCCTGCTCTCCTAAGAAAAAAACATGAACATATTAAAACTATATATCAATATTAAACAAACATTTATCACGTCCAAAAATCCAGACAGCCAAAAAGGGAGCAAGTAAGGAAGCAGAAGTTCCCTCCCCCACCACACACCCCCCTAACCCTTCTCACGTTACGAATGCCCAGAAATTTCCCAACCCAGAGTTTGTTGCCCCAATGCCCTCTGCCTAATTTTATTTTAGTTCATCCTTTAAATATATATATATATTTAAAGGATGAACTAAAATAAATTTTAAAATAATTTAATATATATATAATTATATATATTATATATATTATATATTTTATTTATTTATTTATTTATTTATAATTGTATTTATAAAACCGCCCCATCCCCTAAGGGCTCTGGGCGGTGAACAACAAGAATTATCAGCAATATGACAATAACAATATCATTTAAAATCAATAGCATTATTAAATATAGAAATTACATAAAATTACATAAAATTACAGCGTTTCATATAAACCATAAACCATATGGCGTCCAGTATTAAACTAACAATAAGAACCCCCTCCCGAAGAGAGGGGCGGTATAGATGTTGTAGCTCCCAGAGTGGTAACAGGGAGGGGCAGGAGGGGCGCACACTATCAGCGGCCGGCCTCCCCGAAGGCCCGGTGGAACAATTCGGTCTTACAGGCCCTGCGGAACTCTCCAAGATCCCGCAGGGCCCGGACAGATGGTGGGAGAGTGTTCCACCAGGCTGGGGCCAGGGCCGTAAAGGTCCTGGCCCGGGTGGAGGCCAGCCAATTATATATATATATTATCCTTTAAATATATATATAGCGTGCCTTGAGAAGCAGGGTATCATCTGGTAACTATTCTTATGATGCCACCCAAGTTTGATGAAGTTATGTTCAGGGGGACCAAAGTTATGGTCCCTCAAACAGGTAGCCCCCATCTCCTGTTAGCTCCCATTGAAAATAATGGCGATGGGGCACCCCCTTTGAGGGTCCATTACTTTGCTGCCCCTGAACCAAACACCACCAAATCTGGGCGGTATCATCAGGACAGTATCTGGATGGTACCCTGAAATTTTGGTGCCGCTAGCCTTAAAAATGCGCCCCCTGAAGGCCAAAACGTAAAAAACACTAAAAAAATTTAAAAACACACGAACGACCCTGAAATGTTGGCACCCAGAAGGTATTGTTGGAGGCTTCCAGGACCAGAATCAACTGGTACCACTGATATGCCTCTGAAGATTCCAGCCACAGATGTGGGTGAAACATTAAGAGCAATAGGATGTAATAGGACCACTCTATTCTGCATTGGTTAGACCTTGCCTGGAATATTGTGTCCAGTTCTGGGCACCGCAATTCAAGAAGGATATTGACAAGCTGGAACGGGTCCTGAGGAGCGCGACCAAAATGATTAAGGGTCTGGTATACAAGCCCTACAAGGAGAGGCTTAGGGAGCTGGGGGTGTTCAGTCAGGAGAAGAGAAAGTTAAGGGGGGACAAGATCGCCATGTTTCCAGGAGTCATGGGTTCAAGGTGAAGTCATGGGTTCAAGGTGGAGGAAAAGAGATTCCACCTGAACATCAGGAAAAACTTCCTAACCATCAGGGCTGTTTGACAGTGGAATGCACTACCTCGGGGTGTGGTGGAGTCTCCTTCTTTGGAGGTTTTTAAGGAGAAGTTGGATGGCCATCGGTCAGGAGTGCTTTGATTGGGTGTTCCTGCAGGGCAGGGGTTTTTTACTGGATTGCAAGATCACCTATTTAAAGGATGTTTGGGTAATTCCCTACATGTTGCACCTGATCATGTCCTGAAGTCTGTGCCTTGAGAATGGTTAAGCAAGCTGAGTTAATGCGATACTGAATTATCCATTTGCAGAGGATTATTTACATCTACTGAAGAAGTAATTTATGAAAACGCTTTTGTTACCGCGAACGGCATTATAGAATGGCCTTCTGCTGAATACTTCGTGTTCCAAAGAAGGAGGACAGCATTACTCTAATTCCCTATCATTGCAGCCAAGACTGGTATTAAGGAAATTGTTTGATTCTTACATGTTTTGTGCACTTTTTGTATGGTGAAAGGTTTTGTATGTTTATACTGTTCTAGATTATGAAGGTACTTTTATTTCTTTTTCACTTCACTAAGTAAATGGTGCAGCTCAACACAGGAGTGTTGTTGTATGTGTGTGTCGATGATAGTAGCAGTAGGACTGGCGGTAGTTTCCTCATCAGTGGTTGGACTTGATGGCCCTAAAGGTCTCTTCCAACTCTATAATCTAAAAACTATCAGACCACCGTCACGCAGCCTAGAAAATCCACAACGCCCAGTACTTCCTCATTTGTGTTGCAAGCTGGTACATAACCGTGACCATTCGGATCAATGAATATTGGACCAGGAGGTGAACTAGAGCTGCTTCCACACACTGCTTTGTCTGCTGGACTTGCCCAGGTTTTTCTCCCTTTCCCACATTACATTGTTTTGCACTTGGACACAAATTGGGAACAGGGCAGCAGGGCCACCCTTGATAGACGTCTTGGCCAGCTCCCCACTCACCATAAGCCGCGGGGTCACCTCTTTATAAGACACGGGGATCCTGGACGTTCCCCACATCACCAGCGGCCACTGCGCAGCTGCCCAGAATTTGCCGCTCTCTCACCTCCTTGGCACGCGTCAAATTAGGTCCTCTTCAAAGAGCAACATTTTCAAAAACTCAGCGGGTGCCACGGGGTGGTGGGGAACCTTGGCTGTTTTTGTGTGGTCGATTCACTGTGATGCACAGCTTTCCGGCCAATAAGGAAAAAGGAATCGCCATTTTGTTTAGGGAGGGTGTACCCGTCAGAAAGTGCGCTACGTGATGACGTAGACACGAGGTGACATTCTCTTTTCATTGCACGCTCGTGGAAATTGAGACGTGTGCACAACGAGACTTGCCAACATTGCTCTTTTTTGCTCAAGCTCCACGGCTTCGCGGCTTGGCAGCGCCCATTCACAGCAAAGTGCTGCTGAGCACGGGGTTGTCGGCGGTGGAAACCGAAACTGATTTTAACTTTCGTTTTTCTGCCCAATCAATTCGCGATTTAATAATGACGTCAGCATGTGCCGACGTCTCAAAACAATGCCTCCAGCCTATCAAAACCAACGTATCATCTCAGCCAATCAAAATGGAGGCCCACCTTCGGCAGGCCACAACCTCCACATGAACATGATGCACACACGTGCCAGCCAATCAGAACGCTCAATTACCACGGGAGTCTTGCTGTAGAACCCGGTGCTATTTCCTGAAAGGTAAATGAGTGGGGAACAAATGTCTCCGTGGTCAAAAGCCGCAGAGGCTTTTCTACGCGGGGTCGCTGCGGGGTTGCACTCAAAAGAGGTAAGTGGGGAGTGGCCCTTTGTGTGTCTGACTAAAGTCCCTTCGGCATGGGCCAATAAACCAGGGATGGGAAAAATCCATTTCGGGGGGGGGGGGAGATTTCACATGGCTCCTGCCCTTAAAGCGAGGCTGCCCCATGTTAACTCCCCTGAAATGGGTTATTTCAGAAACTTGCGATCTGTAATTCTTTAGTCTTAATGCGGGTTGCAGCATGGTGGAGGTTCATGTCCTGCCTGTAAGGTTGTGGATTGAATTCTGTTTTCTGTTATCCAGCCTGGCCTTGGTAACATTCCTCAGCCTGGGCGGTGTGCCCAGGATGGCTGTTATCGTTAACCTTGCTGTCTGTCTGTGCTTACTATATGCGTGTGAAGTCTTACTTTCCGTTCGCTTGAGAACCTACATTGGAGGTTGGAGTTTGGGGGGAATTTACTTTGTGCTGTGGGCGGGGGCCAGAGAGCTCGTAAAAGCAGCGATCTGGTGGGGAAAGGTCAGAGTCTGCATGTCCTGTATTGTGCATCTTGGAAGTTTAAGAAATAAAGAACTGCTACAGTTACTTTAAGTCTGGTCCTTTCAGGTTCCTTACACTGCCTGCCTGCCTGAGTGACTATTCAGTGGAGGAACAAAAAAACCCATGCCTCCGTGCGAAGGCATGACAGCAATCCGCATTGCTTCCACAGGCTCCATTCATAGCCTGCCCGGAGGCATGTGAATGGGTAAACAGGAGAGTGGGTTTCTTTTATGCCGACAGCAACTGCCTGTGCTGTGTGAAAGGGGCCAAAGAAAACTCTTCCATCTGTGTGAATGAAATGATACAGACCTTCCTTCCTTCCTTCCTTCCTTCCTTCCTTCCTTCCTTCCTTCCTTCCTTCCTTCCTTCCTTCCTTCCTTCCTTCCTTCCTTCCTTCCTTCCTTCCTTCCTTCCTTCCTTCCTTCCTTCCTTCCTTCCTTCCTTCCTTCCTTCCTTCCGAACATAAGAACATAAGAACATAAGAACTAGCCTGCTGGGTCAGACCAGAGTCCATCTAGTCCAGCTCTCTGCTACTCGCAGTGGCCCACCAGGTGCCTTTGGGAGCTCACATGTAGGATGTGAACGCAATGCCCTTCTGCGGCTGCTGCTCCTGAGCACCTGGACTGTTAAGGCATTTGCAATCTCAGATCAAAGAGGATCAAGATCATTCCTTCCTTCCTTCCTTCCTTCCTTCCTTCCTTCCTTCCTTCCTTCCTTCCTTCCTTCCTTCCTTCCTTCCTTCCTTCCTTCCTTCCTTCCTTCCTTCCTTCCTTCCTTCCTTCCTTCCTTCCTTCCTTCCTTCCTTCCTTCCTTCCTTCCTTCCTTCCTTCCTTGGAGAGCGCCGACCATGCGGAACTCGGTGGAAGGAGAAGGGGTGAGGGGAGTGATTTTCTGCCCCCCATGACTAAATGGGAGCCGCCTGGAGGCATTTGCCCCCATATATCCCCCTGGGGGGTACACCCCTGTGATGTAGTGCCTAAGAGCAGCAGATTCTAATCTGGAGAACCCTACTCCTCCGCAGGAGTGGCAGACTCTAATCTGGAGAACTGGGTTTGTTTCACCACTCTTCCACATGAGTGGTGGACTTCTAACCAGGTGAACCAGGTTAAAGCTGTATCTTGTTAGGAGTCTGGATGTGCTCCAAAACTCCTCCTTAACTATAAAGGACCAGTTAGCCACACACAACTTGTACGGTATTTTTTTCATTTGCTCAGGGAGCAAAGGGCAACTTTGGAGGGTGGATTCCATTACATCACCCCCTCCCCCGCTGAGCTCCCCCTCCCCCAGACTCTGTCCCCAAATTTCCAGGAGCTTCCCCACCTGGATCTGGCAACTCTGGGTAAACACAGAAGGGCCGTGGGGGTGGGGGGGGGGGAAGCAGGGCCGAACTCCCTTGAAATATTTACTCGAAGCCATTCCTTGTAAGGAGTTTTAAAAGCCTTTCATGTGAGCTACTCCAGATTTATTTCGGAGACTGAATTTAGCATCAAAGGCTTTGGGCTAAAACTTTAATTTATGAATCTGTGGGAGGAAAGAAAAACCCCCACTCTGGACTTATCAGCCTCCAATTTCAAGCACTTTCCTGCCCTGGCTGCCTCGGACTTCACAGGCATCAAACATAGTCAGATGCAGAGTTTTTCCTTTTGGGTTCAAGGCAAAGGGGGGGAGGGAGAGACTCTTAATTGCGAAGAGAAGTTGAGCCATTTCAAGCATGCCCGAGTCTGGAATCCACACCTGCTTCTTGGGTAGAGCAACGTTTCCAACAGCGACATAAGAACATAAGAACTAGCCACTGGATCAGACCAGAGTCCATCTAGTCCAGCTCTCTGCTACTCGCAGTGGCCCACCAGGTGCCTTTGGGAACTCACATGCAGGAGGTGAAAGCAATGGCCTTCTGCGGCTGCTGCTGCTCCCGAGCACCTGCTCTGCGAAGGCATTTGCAATCTCAGATCAAAGAGGATCAAGATTGGTAGCCATAAATTTGACTTCTCCTCCATAAATCTGTCCAAGCCCCTTTTAAAGCTCTCCAGGTGAGTGGCCATCACCACCTCCTGTGGCAGCATATTCCAAACACCAACCACACGTTGCGTGAAGAAGTGTTTCCTTTTATTAGTCCTAATTCTTCCCTGAGGCCATCTCATGAGAGGACAACCCGTTCCCGGATTGTGCTGCTTCCTGTCGCTGGTGGGGGAGGGCGGTGATGAACGGGATACCCCTCTTACAAAGACAACAAGCCTAGCTTTGCCTTCTCCCAGAGGCAAACTGGGGGGAAATGGTGCCCGGGGCAACACCTGCTCAGGGCTCCCCCACCCCCCACTTACCTTAGCTAGTGGTGGTGCCGGTCCCAGGCAGCCTGGCGGGGCTGGGTCAGGAGCCTGCCACGGGCCCACCGGGCACCCCCACATGATCTAATGGGGGTGCCACGGGTATATTGACCCCCCATGTCCCTCTGGCAGATAAGCCACTGCCTTCTCCCAAACCTGTTTGTTCTGTTGGGATAAGTGCTCCTGGTAGTTGGAGATTATCCCTATTCATGGTTAGCAGAGTGCACGGGTGGCTTAAACAGCACAGCAGAAGCCTGACCTCGTGTGCGTGCGTGCGCGTGTGATGGATCCCAATGTGCGGCAAGCTTACACAAAAGAAAGTCGGAGTCAGTTGTAGTTTCTAATCTAATAAAAAAGAATATTTATTAGTGAACTCCAATCTGGATAGAAAGGTAGGTAGATAGAGTCACTGTGCTATCCTAATCTAGCTGGATGGAGACGGACGCGCGGAGCATCCATCCTCTCTCTAGGCATGGTAGGAATAAGAATGGAGAAGGGGTCGAGGAAGAAGCCGGAAGGAAGGAAGTCCCTGAGAGTATCAGTCTAACATCAAAGGGGATAGAACCAGCATGATAGAGTAAAGGTGTCAAATCCCGAGGTCCCTATCTAGCCACTGGCTCTCTAGTAAAAACCCCTCTGTAGGCTGAGGCAGGAAACAGCGTGACAGTGTAAAGTCCTTCACTTCCAACATGTTCAGGGGTAGGCTGGCTCTGCCTGCAGGCTTCATTTCGCCATTGAGGGAAACAGTTACAAATGGAACTCGCACGAACTGAGCTCATTGTTCCAAAAAGCAGTTTAGCGAAGGAGGCACCAACATCCACGTGAATCAACAGCCACTAAATTAGATGGCCAGAGTCAGTGTTGTCTGGCTGTTGTGGGTTTTCAGGGCTGTGTGGCCATTTTTTCACAGTGAAATTGTACCTGTTAGCACGGGGAGTATCCCTGAGTGCAGCCTGGAATTCTTCACGGTCCTCGAGGCTGCCCTGACTCTGCCCCTGCATCGCACTGCCATTTCCCCTTTTCCCCACGGCTGTCAAAACCCGCCAAATGGGAGGTTCTTTTGAAATGCCCCTGTGCTGCTGCTACTACTGTGAAGACACCATGGCAGCAGAACCAGGGCCATTTTCCCTGCCTCTTCACTCTGACCCGCCCCATCAATCTACAGGCGCTGAGTGTTTGACAGAATCAGTGCCCTCCACCTTCCCTTTCAGTGCCCTCCACCTTCACCTTCACGCAGCAGTGGCTTAGGAGGTTAAGAGCTCGTGTATCTAATCTGGAGGAACCGGGTTTGATTCCCCGCTCTGCCGCTTGAGTTGTGGAGGCTTCTCTGGGGAATTCAGATTAGCCTGTGCACTCCCACACACGCCAGCTGGGTGACCTTGGGCGAGTCACAGCTTCTCGGAGCTCTCTCAGCCCCACCCACCTCACAGGGTGTTTGTTGTGAGGGGGGAAGGGCAAGGAGATTGTCAGCCCCTTTGAGTCTCCTGCAGGAGAGAAAGGGGGGATATAAATCCAAAACTCTTCTTCTTCTTCTTCTTCTTCCTTAAAATCCATGTGCATTCGAGAGAATCGCTTCCCTCCCGTCCGGGGCACTTTCAAACACCCCCCCCCCATCTAAAATCCATGGCTTCTCCCTCACACCCTGGGGTCGTGCAAAAACATCAGGGGCATTACGTAAGAACATAAGAAAGAGCCTGCTGGATCAGACCACAGTCCATCTAGTCCAGCCCTCTGCTACTTGCAGTGGCCCACCAGGTGCCTTTGGGAGCTCACGTGCAGGAGGTGAGAGCAATGGCCTTCTGCTGCTGCTGCTGCTGCTCCCGAGCACCTGGTCTGCTAAGGCATTTGCAACCTCAGATCAAGGAGGATTAAGATTGGGAGCCAGAGATCGACTTCTCCTCCATAAATCTGTCCAGGCCCCTTTTAAAGCTCTCCAGGTGAGTGGCCATCACCCCCTCCTGGGGCAGCATATGCTCCTCCCTCGACTCCCAGGAAGAACTAGAGAGCCATGCAGAGTCAAAAAATGGGAAAAAGTCATTGCACCACATAAGATCTCCAGGGCATTATGACTGTGCAAAAACGGCCGTGGTCTGGTAGTTTTTGCTCCTGGTGTTTTGCCTGCCTCTGTGGCTGGCATTTTCAGGGGCAGGTCCCAGAGAGATGCGATTCTCTCCGAGGCACGGGGTGGAGTGATGACGTGTTGGAGTATATCTTGTCTCCACCTCACAGGGAGGCGAGGCACATCTGCAAGAGTCTTGGGTGGAACTCATTTGCTGTTGCATTTCCAATCCCATTCACAGCAGCATTTGCATTTGCATTTGCAAATCACAAATATTTTCAGGACTGCCTCTGTCACCTCAGCTTGTGGGTTCTGTGGGGCAGAACTTGGAATGAGTTGCAACAACAATTTTAAAAACAAAAACAAAATGGTTTACTTTCTTAACATATAACATCAACATTTAACATCACACTTCAAGGTCCTGTTCAGGTTGCATTTTCAAGTCCTTCTATTTACAGTCTACTGATATTGCCAAGTCCAATTCTTCTTTGCAAGGGGGTTGGCTCCTGAAGACTCCAAGGGCTGGGTGAACAGGATTCAACATGAGGAAGGTTTCCAGGAGAACTCTCACCCATTACAACACACAAAAAGAAGCCCTGAAACAATAAACTCCAATATTTACAACATAGCAAAAATAAACAACTCCCTTCCCACTAGTTCCCAACAACATTGCAGTTACCTTAACAAGGTGTTAAGGGCTTATACAAGCCAAGGTCCGAGTCTGGTAGCCACGTCTCCTCCAAACTACATGAGCTCTGCAGCCTTCTGCTGCTTTGTGTCTCCACCCCTTTCTGGGTCAACCCATTCTGAGCATGGGGGTTACACCTACTCAAACTGGAAGGCCCCTTTAACACCTGTTAGCATTTCAGCTCTTCTGTGGTTCTGGTTATGAGGCTTTGGTCTGAGCTGGGAGTGGGTGGGAGTATGGGACCCCCGGCCTTGTTTTCTTTTGCTTTAGGCATTCAGTGGCATCTCATCTATTGGGCCGGCCAGCACCCGGCCTTATCTTCAGTTTGGACCTGGAAACTCTGGACTGCTTTGCAACGCTGTTAGTGATTTCACTCTGCTGGGATCCTGTCAGGGGAATCCATATCTGGGTAAATGAAACACATTTTTACACTATGTAATCTCCAGGTACAACTGCCTGATATATGTAACCAGCCTGCTATATGTTAGCACTGCCATCTGTAAATTCTTCCTTTGACCTATGCTTTATGGCTTTGCATGCTTTGTAGTAAACTGGGCACCCCCTGCATCTTCTGTCCCACGAGAAAATAATTGCAACTGTTATCTTGTTGTGGGCAGAAGACCAGGTGACTCCAGCGGTCACCTGTGGCTGACCTTGGGGCAGTCTCGCTTCTGAAATCTAGTACCTCAGAATGTGTGTGAGAAGGTTCAGAAGTTGCCCCATCTTTATGTCAACTTGATGGGAAGTGATTTAAATGCAAGCCCTATAAATGAGTCACTCTCATTTGCGCATGAATTTTGTGGGCTGTCAAAACCAAAACACGAACACAAATCCTGTTTTGCTGCCAGGAGGAGAACGGGAGCTCAGCTCTTGCCTCTTGAATATTTTAGAGATTCCAATAAAAGCCAAAAGCCTCAGCAGGAAGAGGATCTTTTGAAACGTGTTATTAGGTTTCACTTAAAGTGGAACCTCAGGGATTAGAGAGAGGGATGCTCCGTTGACCTCACGGGGAGCGCCTCTAGTCTGCCTGAGGGGTGGGGAAGGTTGGGTCCAGTTCTACAGCTCAGGGAGGGGGAGATGACGCTTGCTTTCATGTGTCATGTGCTTAAGAACACAGGTGCTCTGGAAACGTGCAGTTCCCAAATCTGGTGGTGGAGGGTGGAGAGACCTAACGGCATAGTCTGAACACACACACACACACACACACACACACACACACACACACACACACACACACACACACACACACACACACACACACACACACAGACAGACAGAGAGAGAGAGAGAGGGAATATTTGTCTGCTGGAAGACTATTCACAAAAACAAACAAAAACCTTGCAATTTTCTCAAACTGAGTAGCTCAGATGTAAAAATCCATAGCAGCATTTAAAGTAGAAGAAGAGCCCAGCCAACCACTTTACAGATGGCCTCTCCATCTCCCAACCAGCCAGGGCCTATATTTCTTTCTTCTGCCTCCTGCCAGCGCCTGGCACATTTTTAGTTGCGCTTTAGAAGGAAGGCAAACTTGTGAAAGGTCAGTGCCGCCTCCCTGGCACGTCCTCTGGGGGTCGAGGGCCGACCAGCGGGGTCAAACAGGCCCGGAAAGAACGGCCTTTTCCATTCCAGTCAGCAGCTGAGTTTCTGTTCTTCTTCGAATGTAGGACGGTTCAGCGAACATCCAAGGGTGGAAATTTCACTCTGAGAGCCCGTTAGGCAAAAATAAAAATGAGCCATGCAGCAATTCTGCGCTTGCTTACTTAAGAACAAGCATCATTGAATTCCGCAGTATTTAATGTTGAGCAAATGTGCATATAATGACTACAAGGTAGCCTCATGCTGTGCCGAGAAACTGTGGTTTGGCCTGAGCTGACCACATGTGCTTCAGGCACACAAGTCTGAAGAAGGTGAGCTGAGAGAGAGAGACAGAGAGAGAGAGCAGGGGTGTCCCACCCAGGCTGTGGCCATTTAGTCATGTGGGGAGTGGAAAATCACCCCCACACCCCTCCTGCTCCACCCTGGGTCCATACATGCACTTAAAAACCTAGTGCAAAAAACATGTTTGGTCATAATAGGGGAGGGCAGCCGACCATGGGGGGGGGGGCTCCATTTCCCCTAGATAGGCCACTGAAAGAGAGATAACAATAACAAAAAAAGGAGTCAGTGGGTGGGAAGACCCAGGTAGTGTGAATACCTGAGAGCAGAGGTGGGATCCAGCAGATTCTTGCAGGTTCCCGAGAGCAGGTTACTAATTATTTGGGTGTGCCGAGAGGGGGTTACTAATTTGTGATTTTGCCACGTGATTTTTGCCTTAGTTACGCCCCTCCTCTCAGCAGTAGCGCACAGAACTTGAAGCAGGCTAGCGTGAGGTGCACCGGTGCGCGTGGCAGCCTGCGCCTGTGTGCATTCGTTTCCCACCCAAGGTCCAGTGCAGCGGCTGTGTCCTTGCCGCAGCCCCGCCCAGGAATGCCTCGCCCCCGGAATGCCCGGCCATGCCCCCATCGTGCCCTGCCCAGCCCCATTGGCGCTACGCCACTGTTTGAATCCCACCACCATGGGAACCTGTTACTAACATTTTTGGATCCCACCACTGCCTAAGAGTGTCAGTCTAAGGACAGCCAAGAGCTGACACAAAAGAACGGAGGGGTATCTACTGTTACAGCCCTCTCCAGCCGACCGACCGCCTGCCAGACACTGTCATTCCCAACAATTTTATTGATGCAAATGAGTTCACAGCATGCTTCTATGTAACTGGTTGGTCTGGCATTAACTATTTGTTATGAATAATCACAACAAACCAGGTATTGCTTTGGGGGAAATGAAAGCGGAAAGCAGTCCCTGATCAAGAGCTTCTTTATTTACTCCATTGGAAAGAATTTTGGGGGGAGAGTCTGTGTGGGGGAGGGCAGTTTCTCACCCCCCCCCCCAATCCAGTCTTTTTGCCTGTGAGAGTGAAACATCTTCAGAGGCAAAGTGAAGTGTTTTGTGAACACGCACAAAACACCTCATGCTTGCAGCTGACAATGGAAGCGGAGGCCGGAGCGGAGCCCGAAGGAGCTTCATGAGAGGCACTAATGCTGAATAATATCTTTTTCTTGGGACCAGTTAGAGTATTACTCTGGGCTCGGTTCTTATCTGTAATGTCAGAAGTGTAATTGGTTCTTTGGGGAAAGGTATTAAACTAAATGCACAAAATGTCAAGGTCTTCCATTCCACAGAGGTTCCCGGGATTTTTATTTCTGGGCCAGATAAAGACGGGCCGGCGCTTCCTTGCCTCAATAACCCCTCTTCAGTGATCTGCGACTAGCAATGCAGAATTAGGAGGAGCCGGCCCGCTATGGGTGAAACTGGGGCTGGTCCATCTGCCCTTTGGGGGCAATTTATTTGCTGTTTCAATTTGCAAAGCACAACCTCTGCTGGACAGCGTTCGAGGTCTGGGAAAGTCACAGCGGTATTTTGCAGCGATGCCATGTGGGTTTGCACATCTCTGCAAAATACCCCTGTGGGCTGCAGAGGCCAGCTCTGTGCCTGCTCTTGGCTCCATGGGTGTGCAATTCAGCCCGCCTCTCGGCCAGTGGTGGGATTCGAAAATTTTAGTAACAGGTTCCCCTGGTGGTGGGGTTCAAACTGTGGCGTAGCGCCAATGGGGCTGGGCAGGGCATTTACACCCTGTTGTCTTAACGTCTTGCTGGTTGCAAGACCACAGTTGAGAAATATTCATAGCCGAAAATATGTCTTGCGGTTACACTCAGGAAATCAGTAGCTGAATGTTGCTAGAACCGTCGCGTTTGCTATTTTGCAAGAACCAGCAGATACTTGCTTATGAGTGAAAGGGCAGCAGTGAGCACCGACCTAGAGGTCTGAAGTATATGGAGATGGCTCACCCAACTGGTTAGGCTTTTTGCTGATTATGCTTACTGGACAGAAGATATATGTAGCCCCACACGTAACCAAGTCAAATGATGCATTCTTTTAAAAATGTATTTTGCTGATGGTGCTAATCATGTGAAAGGTTAAGATTGTGAGCCTGAGTGGACAGCCGGGATTGGCCAGAATTGGTCAGAAAGGTCTGTTCAGAAACACCTTAAAATGAGCTGTACTGCGATTCAGACTTCGGAGAGTTGGTGCCACGGTATTACTCTCTCCGTGTCTGCAGAACTGTCAATAAACCTAGCTTGCTACTAGCCATCCTTGTGTGGAGTTTTTAATGGGTAAAAGCTTCCATAACACAGGGAAACAAGCCCAGTTCTCCAGATTAAAGTCTGCTGTTCATTTGGAGGAGCGGGGAAAAAACCTAGTTCACCAGATTAGAGTCCACTGCTCATGTGGAATCAAACCCAGTACTCCAGATTAGAGTCTGCTGCTCATGTAGAGGAGCAGGGAAAACAAACCTGACTCACCAGATTAGAGTCCACCGTGGCGTAGGAGGTTAAGAGCTTGTGTCTCTAAGCTGGAGGAACCGGGTTTGATTCCCAGCTCTGCCACCTGAGCTATGGAGGCTTATCTGGGGAGTTCAGATTAGCCTGTGCACTCCCACACACGCCAGCTGGGTGACCTTGGGCTAGTCACAGCTTCTCGGAGCTCTCAGCCCCACCCACCTCACAGGGTGTTTGTTGTGAGGGGGGAAGGGCCCCCCCCCCCACCCCCCCCCCCCCCCTTCAACCCCCCCCCCCCCCTTCCCCCCCCCCCCCCCCCCCTCAACCCTTTGCCCCCCCCCCCCCCCCCCCCCCCCCCCCCACCCCCCACCCGCCCCCCCCCCCCACCCCCCCCCCCCCCCACCCCCCCCCCCCCCCACCCCCCCCCCCCCCCACCCCCCCACAGCCCCCCACCCCCCCCCCCCCCCACCCCCCCCCCCCCCCACCCCCCCCCCCCCCCACCCCCCCCCCCCCCCACCCCCCCCCCCCCCCACCCCCCCCCCCCCCCACCCCCCCCCCCCCCCACCCCCCCCCCCCCCCACCCCCCCCCCCCCCCACCCCCCCCCCCCCCCACCCCCCCCCCCCCCCACCCCCCCCCCCCCCCACCCCCCCCCCCCCCCACCCCCCCCCCCCCCCACCCCCCCCCCCCCCCACCCCCCCCCCCCCCCACCCCCCCCCCCCCCCACCCCCCCCCCCCCCCACCCCCCCCCCCCCCCACCCCCCCCCCCCCCCACCCCCCCCCCCCCCCACCCCCCCCCCCCCCCACCCCCCCCCCCCCCCACCCCCCCCCCCCCCCACCCCCCCCCCCCCCCACCCCCCCCCCCCCCCACCCCCCCCCCCCCCCACCCCCCCCCCCCCCCACCCCCCCCCCCCCCCACCCCCCCCCCCCCCCACCCCCCCCCCCCCCCACCCCCCCCCCCCCCCACCCCCCCCCCCCCCCACCCCCCCCCCCCCCCACCCCCCCCCCCCCCCACCCCCCCCCCCCCCCACCCCCCCCCCCCCCCACCCCCCCCCCCCCCCACCCCCCCCCCCCCCCACCCCCCCCCCCCCCCACCCCCCCCCCCCCCCACCCCCCCCCCCCCCCACCCCCCCCCCCCCCCACCCCCCCCCCCCCCCACCCCCCCCCCCCCCCACCCCCCCCCCCCCCCACCCCCCCCCCCCCCCACCCCCCCCCCCCCCCACCCCCCCCCCCCCCCACCCCCCCCCCCCCCCACCCCCCCCCCCCCCCACCCCCCCCCCCCCCCACCCCCCCCCCCCCCCACCCCCCCCCCCCCCCACCCCCCCCCCCCCCCACCCCCCCCCCCCCCCACCCCCCCCCCCCCCCACCCCCCCCCCCCCCCACCCCCCCCCCCCCCCACCCCCCCCCCCCCCCACCCCCCCCCCCCCCCACCCCCCCCCCCCCCCACCCCCCCCCCCCCCCACCCCCCCCCCCCCCCACCCCCCCCCCCCCCCACCCCCCCCCCCCCCCACCCCCCCCCCCCCCCACCCCCCCCCCCCCCCACCCCCCCCCCCCCCCACCCCCCCCCCCCCCCACCCCCCCCCCCCCCCACCCCCCCCCCCCCCCACCCCCCCCCCCCCCCACCCCCCCCCCCCCCCACCCCCCCCCCCCCCCACCCCCCCCCCCCCCCACCCCCCCCCCCCCCCACCCCCCCCCCCCCCCACCCCCCCCCCCCCCCACCCCCCCCCCCCCCCACCCCCCCCCCCCCCCACCCCCCCCCCCCCCCACCCCCCCCCCCCCCCACCCCCCCCCCCCCCCACCCCCCCCCCCCCCCACCCCCCCCCCCCCCCACCCCCCCCCCCCCCCACCCCCCCCCCCCCCCACCCCCCCCCCCCCCCACCCCCCCCCCCCCCCACCCCCCCCCCCCCCCACCCCCCCCCCCCCCCACCCCCCCCCCCCCCCACCCCCCCCCCCCCCCACCCCCCCCCCCCCCCACCCCCCCCCCCCCCCACCCCCCCCCCCCCCCACCCCCCCCCCCCCCCACCCCCCCCCCCCCCCACCCCCCCCCCCCCCCACCCCCCCCCCCCCCCACCCCCCCCCCCCCCCACCCCCCCCCCCCCCCACCCCCCCCCCCCCCCACCCCCCCCCCCCCCCACCCCCCCCCCCCCCCACCCCCCCCCCCCCCCACCCCCCCCCCCCCCCACCCCCCCCCCCCCCCACCCCCCCCCCCCCCCACCCCCCCCCCCCCCCACCCCCCCCCCCCCCCACCCCCCCCCCCCCCCACCCCCCCCCCCCCCCACCCCCCCCCCCCCCCACCCCCCCCCCCCCCCACCCCCCCCCCCCCCCACCCCCCCCCCCCCCCACCCCCCCCCCCCCCCACCCCCCCCCCCCCCCACCCCCCCCCCCCCCCACCCCCCCCCCCCCCCACCCCCCCCCCCCCCCACCCCCCCCCCCCCCCACCCCCCCCCCCCCCCACCCCCCCCCCCCCCCACCCCCCCCCCCCCCCACCCCCCCCCCCCCCCACCCCCCCCCCCCCCCACCCCCCCCCCCCCCCACCCCCCCCCCCCCCCACCCCCCCCCCCCCCCACCCCCCCCCCCCCCCACCCCCCCCCCCCCCCACCCCCCCCCCCCCCCACCCCCCCCCCCCCCCACCCCCCCCCCCCCCCACCCCCCCCCCCCCCCACCCCCCCCCCCCCCCACCCCCCCCCCCCCCCACCCCCCCCCCCCCCCACCCCCCCCCCCCCCCACCCCCCCCCCCCCCCACCCCCCCCCCCCCCCACCCCCCCCCCCCCCCACCCCCCCCCCCCCCCACCCCCCCCCCCCCCCACCCCCCCCCCCCCCCACCCCCCCCCCCCCCCACCCCCCCCCCCCCCCACCCCCCCCCCCCCCCACCCCCCCCCCCCCCCACCCCCCCCCCCCCCCACCCCCCCCCCCCCCCACCCCCCCCCCCCCCCACCCCCCCCCCCCCCCACCCCCCCCCCCCCCCACCCCCCCCCCCCCCCACCCCCCCCCCCCCCCACCCCCCCCCCCCCCCACCCCCCCCCCCCCCCACCCCCCCCCCCCCCCACCCCCCCCCCCCCCCACCCCCCCCCCCCCCCACCCCCCCCCCCCCCCACCCCCCCCCCCCCCCACCCCCCCCCCCCCCCACCCCCCCCCCCCCCCACCCCCCCCCCCCCCCACCCCCCCCCCCCCCCACCCCCCCCCCCCCCCACCCCCCCCCCCCCCCACCCCCCCCCCCCCCCACCCCCCCCCCCCCCCACCCCCCCCCCCCCCCACCCCCCCCCCCCCCCACCCCCCCCCCCCCCCACCCCCCCCCCCCCCCACCCCCCCCCCCCCCCACCCCCCCCCCCCCCCACCCCCCCCCCCCCCCACCCCCCCCCCCCCCCACCCCCCCCCCCCCCCACCCCCCCCCCCCCCCACCCCCCCCCCCCCCCACCCCCCCCCCCCCCCACCCCCCCCCCCCCCCACCCCCCCCCCCCCCCACCCCCCCCCCCCCCCACCCCCCCCCCCCCCCACCCCCCCCCCCCCCCACCCCCCCCCCCCCCCACCCCCCCCCCCCCCCACCCCCCCCCCCCCCCACCCCCCCCCCCCCCCACCCCCCCCCCCCCCCACCCCCCCCCCCCCCCACCCCCCCCCCCCCCCACCCCCCCCCCCCCCCACCCCCCCCCCCCCCCACCCCCCCCCCCCCCCACCCCCCCCCCCCCCCACCCCCCCCCCCCCCCACCCCCCCCCCCCCCCACCCCCCCCCCCCCCCACCCCCCCCCCCCCCCACCCCCCCCCCCCCCCACCCCCCCCCCCCCCCACCCCCCCCCCCCCCCACCCCCCCCCCCCCCCACCCCCCCCCCCCCCCACCCCCCCCCCCCCCCACCCCCCCCCCCCCCCACCCCCCCCCCCCCCCACCCCCCCCCCCCCCCACCCCCCCCCCCCCCCACCCCCCCCCCCCCCCACCCCCCCCCCCCCCCACCCCCCCCCCCCCCCACCCCCCCCCCCCCCCACCCCCCCCCCCCCCCACCCCCCCCCCCCCCCACCCCCCCCCCCCCCCACCCCCCCCCCCCCCCACCCCCCCCCCCCCCCACCCCCCCCCCCCCCCACCCCCCCCCCCCCCCACCCCCCCCCCCCCCCACCCCCCCCCCCCCCCACCCCCCCCCCCCCCCACCCCCCCCCCCCCCCACCCCCCCCCCCCCCCACCCCCCCCCCCCCCCACCCCCCCCCCCCCCCACCCCCCCCCCCCCCCACCCCCCCCCCCCCCCACCCCCCCCCCCCCCCACCCCCCCCCCCCCCCACCCCCCCCCCCCCCCACCCCCCCCCCCCCCCACCCCCCCCCCCCCCCACCCCCCCCCCCCCCCACCCCCCCCCCCCCCCACCCCCCCCCCCCCCCACCCCCCCCCCCCCCCACCCCCCCCCCCCCCCACCCCCCCCCCCCCCCACCCCCCCCCCCCCCCACCCCCCCCCCCCCCCACCCCCCCCCCCCCCCACCCCCCCCCCCCCCCACCCCCCCCCCCCCCCACCCCCCCCCCCCCCCACCCCCCCCCCCCCCCACCCCCCCCCCCCCCCACCCCCCCCCCCCCCCACCCCCCCCCCCCCCCACCCCCCCCCCCCCCCACCCCCCCCCCCCCCCACCCCCCCCCCCCCCCACCCCCCCCCCCCCCCACCCCCCCCCCCCCCCACCCCCCCCCCCCCCCACCCCCCCCCCCCCCCACCCCCCCCCCCCCCCACCCCCCCCCCCCCCCACCCCCCCCCCCCCCCACCCCCCCCCCCCCCCACCCCCCCCCCCCCCCACCCCCCCCCCCCCCCACCCCCCCCCCCCCCCACCCCCCCCCCCCCCCACCCCCCCCCCCCCCCACCCCCCCCCCCCCCCACCCCCCCCCCCCCCCACCCCCCCCCCCCCCCACCCCCCCCCCCCCCCACCCCCCCCCCCCCCCACCCCCCCCCCCCCCCACCCCCCCCCCCCCCCACCCCCCCCCCCCCCCACCCCCCCCCCCCCCCACCCCCCCCCCCCCCCACCCCCCCCCCCCCCCACCCCCCCCCCCCCCCACCCCCCCCCCCCCCCACCCCCCCCCCCCCCCACCCCCCCCCCCCCCCACCCCCCCCCCCCCCCACCCCCCCCCCCCCCCACCCCCCCCCCCCCCCACCCCCCCCCCCCCCCACCCCCCCCCCCCCCCACCCCCCCCCCCCCCCACCCCCCCCCCCCCCCACCCCCCCCCCCCCCCACCCCCCCCCCCCCCCACCCCCCCCCCCCCCCACCCCCCCCCCCCCCCACCCCCCCCCCCCCCCACCCCCCCCCCCCCCCACCCCCCCCCCCCCCCACCCCCCCCCCCCCCCACCCCCCCCCCCCCCCACCCCCCCCCCCCCCCACCCCCCCCCCCCCCCACCCCCCCCCCCCCCCACCCCCCCCCCCCCCCACCCCCCCCCCCCCCCACCCCCCCCCCCCCCCACCCCCCCCCCCCCCCACCCCCCCCCCCCCCCACCCCCCCCCCCCCCCACCCCCCCCCCCCCCCACCCCCCCCCCCCCCCACCCCCCCCCCCCCCCACCCCCCCCCCCCCCCACCCCCCCCCCCCCCCACCCCCCCCCCCCCCCACCCCCCCCCCCCCCCACCCCCCCCCCCCCCCACCCCCCCCCCCCCCCACCCCCCCCCCCCCCCACCCCCCCCCCCCCCCACCCCCCCCCCCCCCCACCCCCCCCCCCCCCCACCCCCCCCCCCCCCCACCCCCCCCCCCCCCCACCCCCCCCCCCCCCCACCCCCCCCCCCCCCCACCCCCCCCCCCCCCCACCCCCCCCCCCCCCCACCCCCCCCCCCCCCCACCCCCCCCCCCCCCCACCCCCCCCCCCCCCCACCCCCCCCCCCCCCCACCCCCCCCCCCCCCCACCCCCCCCCCCCCCCACCCCCCCCCCCCCCCACCCCCCCCCCCCCCCACCCCCCCCCCCCCCCACCCCCCCCCCCCCCCACCCCCCCCCCCCCCCACCCCCCCCCCCCCCCACCCCCCCCCCCCCCCACCCCCCCCCCCCCCCACCCCCCCCCCCCCCCACCCCCCCCCCCCCCCACCCCCCCCCCCCCCCACCCCCCCCCCCCCCCACCCCCCCCCCCCCCCACCCCCCCCCCCCCCCACCCCCCCCCCCCCCCACCCCCCCCCCCCCCCACCCCCCCCCCCCCCCACCCCCCCCCCCCCCCACCCCCCCCCCCCCCCACCCCCCCCCCCCCCCACCCCCCCCCCCCCCCACCCCCCCCCCCCCCCACCCCCCCCCCCCCCCACCCCCCCCCCCCCCCACCCCCCCCCCCCCCCACCCCCCCCCCCCCCCACCCCCCCCCCCCCCCACCCCCCCCCCCCCCCACCCCCCCCCCCCCCCACCCCCCCCCCCCCCCACCCCCCCCCCCCCCCACCCCCCCCCCCCCCCACCCCCCCCCCCCCCCACCCCCCCCCCCCCCCACCCCCCCCCCCCCCCACCCCCCCCCCCCCCCACCCCCCCCCCCCCCCACCCCCCCCCCCCCCCACCCCCCCCCCCCCCCACCCCCCCCCCCCCCCACCCCCCCCCCCCCCCACCCCCCCCCCCCCCCACCCCCCCCCCCCCCCACCCCCCCCCCCCCCCACCCCCCCCCCCCCCCACCCCCCCCCCCCCCCACCCCCCCCCCCCCCCACCCCCCCCCCCCCCCACCCCCCCCCCCCCCCACCCCCCCCCCCCCCCACCCCCCCCCCCCCCCACCCCCCCCCCCCCCCACCCCCCCCCCCCCCCACCCCCCCCCCCCCCCACCCCCCCCCCCCCCCACCCCCCCCCCCCCCCACCCCCCCCCCCCCCCACCCCCCCCCCCCCCCACCCCCCCCCCCCCCCACCCCCCCCCCCCCCCACCCCCCCCCCCCCCCACCCCCCCCCCCCCCCACCCCCCCCCCCCCCCACCCCCCCCCCCCCCCACCCCCCCCCCCCCCCACCCCCCCCCCCCCCCACCCCCCCCCCCCCCCACCCCCCCCCCCCCCCACCCCCCCCCCCCCCCACCCCCCCCCCCCCCCACCCCCCCCCCCCCCCACCCCCCCCCCCCCCCACCCCCCCCCCCCCCCACCCCCCCCCCCCCCCACCCCCCCCCCCCCCCACCCCCCCCCCCCCCCACCCCCCCCCCCCCCCACCCCCCCCCCCCCCCACCCCCCCCCCCCCCCACCCCCCCCCCCCCCCACCCCCCCCCCCCCCCACCCCCCCCCCCCCCCACCCCCCCCCCCCCCCACCCCCCCCCCCCCCCACCCCCCCCCCCCCCCACCCCCCCCCCCCCCCACCCCCCCCCCCCCCCACCCCCCCCCCCCCCCACCCCCCCCCCCCCCCACCCCCCCCCCCCCCCACCCCCCCCCCCCCCCACCCCCCCCCCCCCCCACCCCCCCCCCCCCCCACCCCCCCCCCCCCCCACCCCCCCCCCCCCCCACCCCCCCCCCCCCCCACCCCCCCCCCCCCCCACCCCCCCCCCCCCCCACCCCCCCCCCCCCCCACCCCCCCCCCCCCCCACCCCCCCCCCCCCCCACCCCCCCCCCCCCCCACCCCCCCCCCCCCCCACCCCCCCCCCCCCCCACCCCCCCCCCCCCCCACCCCCCCCCCCCCCCACCCCCCCCCCCCCCCACCCCCCCCCCCCCCCACCCCCCCCCCCCCCCACCCCCCCCCCCCCCCACCCCCCCCCCCCCCCACCCCCCCCCCCCCCCACCCCCCCCCCCCCCCACCCCCCCCCCCCCCCACCCCCCCCCCCCCCCACCCCCCCCCCCCCCCACCCCCCCCCCCCCCCACCCCCCCCCCCCCCCACCCCCCCCCCCCCCCACCCCCCCCCCCCCCCACCCCCCCCCCCCCCCACCCCCCCCCCCCCCCACCCCCCCCCCCCCCCACCCCCCCCCCCCCCCACCCCCCCCCCCCCCCACCCCCCCCCCCCCCCACCCCCCCCCCCCCCCACCCCCCCCCCCCCCCACCCCCCCCCCCCCCCACCCCCCCCCCCCCCCACCCCCCCCCCCCCCCACCCCCCCCCCCCCCCACCCCCCCCCCCCCCCACCCCCCCCCCCCCCCACCCCCCCCCCCCCCCACCCCCCCCCCCCCCCACCCCCCCCCCCCCCCACCCCCCCCCCCCCCCACCCCCCCCCCCCCCCACCCCCCCCCCCCCCCACCCCCCCCCCCCCCCACCCCCCCCCCCCCCCACCCCCCCCCCCCCCCACCCCCCCCCCCCCCCACCCCCCCCCCCCCCCACCCCCCCCCCCCCCCACCCCCCCCCCCCCCCACCCCCCCCCCCCCCCACCCCCCCCCCCCCCCACCCCCCCCCCCCCCCACCCCCCCCCCCCCCCACCCCCCCCCCCCCCCACCCCCCCCCCCCCCCACCCCCCCCCCCCCCCACCCCCCCCCCCCCCCACCCCCCCCCCCCCCCACCCCCCCCCCCCCCCACCCCCCCCCCCCCCCACCCCCCCCCCCCCCCACCCCCCCCCCCCCCCACCCCCCCCCCCCCCCACCCCCCCCCCCCCCCACCCCCCCCCCCCCCCACCCCCCCCCCCCCCCACCCCCCCCCCCCCCCACCCCCCCCCCCCCCCACCCCCCCCCCCCCCCACCCCCCCCCCCCCCCACCCCCCCCCCCCCCCACCCCCCCCCCCCCCCACCCCCCCCCCCCCCCACCCCCCCCCCCCCCCACCCCCCCCCCCCCCCACCCCCCCCCCCCCCCACCCCCCCCCCCCCCCACCCCCCCCCCCCCCCACCCCCCCCCCCCCCCACCCCCCCCCCCCCCCACCCCCCCCCCCCCCCACCCCCCCCCCCCCCCACCCCCCCCCCCCCCCACCCCCCCCCCCCCCCACCCCCCCCCCCCCCCACCCCCCCCCCCCCCCACCCCCCCCCCCCCCCACCCCCCCCCCCCCCCACCCCCCCCCCCCCCCACCCCCCCCCCCCCCCACCCCCCCCCCCCCCCACCCCCCCCCCCCCCCACCCCCCCCCCCCCCCACCCCCCCCCCCCCCCACCCCCCCCCCCCCCCACCCCCCCCCCCCCCCACCCCCCCCCCCCCCCACCCCCCCCCCCCCCCACCCCCCCCCCCCCCCACCCCCCCCCCCCCCCACCCCCCCCCCCCCCCACCCCCCCCCCCCCCCACCCCCCCCCCCCCCCACCCCCCCCCCCCCCCACCCCCCCCCCCCCCCACCCCCCCCCCCCCCCACCCCCCCCCCCCCCCACCCCCCCCCCCCCCCACCCCCCCCCCCCCCCACCCCCCCCCCCCCCCACCCCCCCCCCCCCCCACCCCCCCCCCCCCCCACCCCCCCCCCCCCCCACCCCCCCCCCCCCCCACCCCCCCCCCCCCCCACCCCCCCCCCCCCCCACCCCCCCCCCCCCCCACCCCCCCCCCCCCCCACCCCCCCCCCCCCCCACCCCCCCCCCCCCCCACCCCCCCCCCCCCCCACCCCCCCCCCCCCCCACCCCCCCCCCCCCCCACCCCCCCCCCCCCCCACCCCCCCCCCCCCCCACCCCCCCCCCCCCCCACCCCCCCCCCCCCCCACCCCCCCCCCCCCCCACCCCCCCCCCCCCCCACCCCCCCCCCCCCCCACCCCCCCCCCCCCCCACCCCCCCCCCCCCCCACCCCCCCCCCCCCCCACCCCCCCCCCCCCCCACCCCCCCCCCCCCCCACCCCCCCCCCCCCCCACCCCCCCCCCCCCCCACCCCCCCCCCCCCCCACCCCCCCCCCCCCCCACCCCCCCCCCCCCCCACCCCCCCCCCCCCCCACCCCCCCCCCCCCCCACCCCCCCCCCCCCCCACCCCCCCCCCCCCCCACCCCCCCCCCCCCCCACCCCCCCCCCCCCCCACCCCCCCCCCCCCCCACCCCCCCCCCCCCCCACCCCCCCCCCCCCCCACCCCCCCCCCCCCCCACCCCCCCCCCCCCCCACCCCCCCCCCCCCCCACCCCCCCCCCCCCCCACCCCCCCCCCCCCCCACCCCCCCCCCCCCCCACCCCCCCCCCCCCCCACCCCCCCCCCCCCCCACCCCCCCCCCCCCCCACCCCCCCCCCCCCCCACCCCCCCCCCCCCCCACCCCCCCCCCCCCCCACCCCCCCCCCCCCCCACCCCCCCCCCCCCCCACCCCCCCCCCCCCCCACCCCCCCCCCCCCCCACCCCCCCCCCCCCCCACCCCCCCCCCCCCCCACCCCCCCCCCCCCCCACCCCCCCCCCCCCCCACCCCCCCCCCCCCCCACCCCCCCCCCCCCCCACCCCCCCCCCCCCCCACCCCCCCCCCCCCCCACCCCCCCCCCCCCCCACCCCCCCCCCCCCCCACCCCCCCCCCCCCCCACCCCCCCCCCCCCCCACCCCCCCCCCCCCCCACCCCCCCCCCCCCCCACCCCCCCCCCCCCCCACCCCCCCCCCCCCCCACCCCCCCCCCCCCCCACCCCCCCCCCCCCCCACCCCCCCCCCCCCCCACCCCCCCCCCCCCCCACCCCCCCCCCCCCCCACCCCCCCCCCCCCCCACCCCCCCCCCCCCCCACCCCCCCCCCCCCCCACCCCCCCCCCCCCCCACCCCCCCCCCCCCCCACCCCCCCCCCCCCCCACCCCCCCCCCCCCCCACCCCCCCCCCCCCCCACCCCCCCCCCCCCCCACCCCCCCCCCCCCCCACCCCCCCCCCCCCCCACCCCCCCCCCCCCCCACCCCCCCCCCCCCCCACCCCCCCCCCCCCCCACCCCCCCCCCCCCCCACCCCCCCCCCCCCCCACCCCCCCCCCCCCCCACCCCCCCCCCCCCCCACCCCCCCCCCCCCCCACCCCCCCCCCCCCCCACCCCCCCCCCCCCCCACCCCCCCCCCCCCCCACCCCCCCCCCCCCCCACCCCCCCCCCCCCCCACCCCCCCCCCCCCCCACCCCCCCCCCCCCCCACCCCCCCCCCCCCCCACCCCCCCCCCCCCCCACCCCCCCCCCCCCCCACCCCCCCCCCCCCCCACCCCCCCCCCCCCCCACCCCCCCCCCCCCCCACCCCCCCCCCCCCCCACCCCCCCCCCCCCCCACCCCCCCCCCCCCCCACCCCCCCCCCCCCCCACCCCCCCCCCCCCCCACCCCCCCCCCCCCCCACCCCCCCCCCCCCCCACCCCCCCCCCCCCCCACCCCCCCCCCCCCCCACCCCCCCCCCCCCCCACCCCCCCCCCCCCCCACCCCCCCCCCCCCCCACCCCCCCCCCCCCCCACCCCCCCCCCCCCCCACCCCCCCCCCCCCCCACCCCCCCCCCCCCCCACCCCCCCCCCCCCCCACCCCCCCCCCCCCCCACCCCCCCCCCCCCCCACCCCCCCCCCCCCCCACCCCCCCCCCCCCCCACCCCCCCCCCCCCCCACCCCCCCCCCCCCCCACCCCCCCCCCCCCCCACCCCCCCCCCCCCCCACCCCCCCCCCCCCCCACCCCCCCCCCCCCCCACCCCCCCCCCCCCCCACCCCCCCCCCCCCCCACCCCCCCCCCCCCCCACCCCCCCCCCCCCCCACCCCCCCCCCCCCCCACCCCCCCCCCCCCCCACCCCCCCCCCCCCCCACCCCCCCCCCCCCCCACCCCCCCCCCCCCCCACCCCCCCCCCCCCCCACCCCCCCCCCCCCCCACCCCCCCCCCCCCCCACCCCCCCCCCCCCCCACCCCCCCCCCCCCCCACCCCCCCCCCCCCCCACCCCCCCCCCCCCCCACCCCCCCCCCCCCCCACCCCCCCCCCCCCCCACCCCCCCCCCCCCCCACCCCCCCCCCCCCCCACCCCCCCCCCCCCCCACCCCCCCCCCCCCCCACCCCCCCCCCCCCCCACCCCCCCCCCCCCCCACCCCCCCCCCCCCCCACCCCCCCCCCCCCCCACCCCCCCCCCCCCCCACCCCCCCCCCCCCCCACCCCCCCCCCCCCCCACCCCCCCCCCCCCCCACCCCCCCCCCCCCCCACCCCCCCCCCCCCCCACCCCCCCCCCCCCCCACCCCCCCCCCCCCCCACCCCCCCCCCCCCCCACCCCCCCCCCCCCCCACCCCCCCCCCCCCCCACCCCCCCCCCCCCCCACCCCCCCCCCCCCCCACCCCCCCCCCCCCCCACCCCCCCCCCCCCCCACCCCCCCCCCCCCCCACCCCCCCCCCCCCCCACCCCCCCCCCCCCCCACCCCCCCCCCCCCCCACCCCCCCCCCCCCCCACCCCCCCCCCCCCCCACCCCCCCCCCCCCCCACCCCCCCCCCCCCCCACCCCCCCCCCCCCCCACCCCCCCCCCCCCCCACCCCCCCCCCCCCCCACCCCCCCCCCCCCCCACCCCCCCCCCCCCCCACCCCCCCCCCCCCCCACCCCCCCCCCCCCCCACCCCCCCCCCCCCCCACCCCCCCCCCCCCCCACCCCCCCCCCCCCCCACCCCCCCCCCCCCCCACCCCCCCCCCCCCCCACCCCCCCCCCCCCCCACCCCCCCCCCCCCCCACCCCCCCCCCCCCCCACCCCCCCCCCCCCCCACCCCCCCCCCCCCCCACCCCCCCCCCCCCCCACCCCCCCCCCCCCCCACCCCCCCCCCCCCCCACCCCCCCCCCCCCCCACCCCCCCCCCCCCCCACCCCCCCCCCCCCCCACCCCCCCCCCCCCCCACCCCCCCCCCCCCCCACCCCCCCCCCCCCCCACCCCCCCCCCCCCCCACCCCCCCCCCCCCCCACCCCCCCCCCCCCCCACCCCCCCCCCCCCCCACCCCCCCCCCCCCCCACCCCCCCCCCCCCCCACCCCCCCCCCCCCCCACCCCCCCCCCCCCCCACCCCCCCCCCCCCCCACCCCCCCCCCCCCCCACCCCCCCCCCCCCCCACCCCCCCCCCCCCCCACCCCCCCCCCCCCCCACCCCCCCCCCCCCCCACCCCCCCCCCCCCCCACCCCCCCCCCCCCCCACCCCCCCCCCCCCCCACCCCCCCCCCCCCCCACCCCCCCCCCCCCCCACCCCCCCCCCCCCCCACCCCCCCCCCCCCCCACCCCCCCCCCCCCCCACCCCCCCCCCCCCCCACCCCCCCCCCCCCCCACCCCCCCCCCCCCCCACCCCCCCCCCCCCCCACCCCCCCCCCCCCCCACCCCCCCCCCCCCCCACCCCCCCCCCCCCCCACCCCCCCCCCCCCCCACCCCCCCCCCCCCCCACCCCCCCCCCCCCCCACCCCCCCCCCCCCCCACCCCCCCCCCCCCCCACCCCCCCCCCCCCCCACCCCCCCCCCCCCCCACCCCCCCCCCCCCCCACCCCCCCCCCCCCCCACCCCCCCCCCCCCCCACCCCCCCCCCCCCCCACCCCCCCCCCCCCCCACCCCCCCCCCCCCCCACCCCCCCCCCCCCCCACCCCCCCCCCCCCCCACCCCCCCCCCCCCCCACCCCCCCCCCCCCCCACCCCCCCCCCCCCCCACCCCCCCCCCCCCCCACCCCCCCCCCCCCCCACCCCCCCCCCCCCCCACCCCCCCCCCCCCCCACCCCCCCCCCCCCCCACCCCCCCCCCCCCCCACCCCCCCCCCCCCCCACCCCCCCCCCCCCCCACCCCCCCCCCCCCCCACCCCCCCCCCCCCCCACCCCCCCCCCCCCCCACCCCCCCCCCCCCCCACCCCCCCCCCCCCCCACCCCCCCCCCCCCCCACCCCCCCCCCCCCCCACCCCCCCCCCCCCCCACCCCCCCCCCCCCCCACCCCCCCCCCCCCCCACCCCCCCCCCCCCCCACCCCCCCCCCCCCCCACCCCCCCCCCCCCCCACCCCCCCCCCCCCCCACCCCCCCCCCCCCCCACCCCCCCCCCCCCCCACCCCCCCCCCCCCCCACCCCCCCCCCCCCCCACCCCCCCCCCCCCCCACCCCCCCCCCCCCCCACCCCCCCCCCCCCCCACCCCCCCCCCCCCCCACCCCCCCCCCCCCCCACCCCCCCCCCCCCCCACCCCCCCCCCCCCCCACCCCCCCCCCCCCCCACCCCCCCCCCCCCCCACCCCCCCCCCCCCCCACCCCCCCCCCCCCCCACCCCCCCCCCCCCCCACCCCCCCCCCCCCCCACCCCCCCCCCCCCCCACCCCCCCCCCCCCCCACCCCCCCCCCCCCCCACCCCCCCCCCCCCCCACCCCCCCCCCCCCCCACCCCCCCCCCCCCCCACCCCCCCCCCCCCCCACCCCCCCCCCCCCCCACCCCCCCCCCCCCCCACCCCCCCCCCCCCCCACCCCCCCCCCCCCCCACCCCCCCCCCCCCCCACCCCCCCCCCCCCCCACCCCCCCCCCCCCCCACCCCCCCCCCCCCCCACCCCCCCCCCCCCCCACCCCCCCCCCCCCCCACCCCCCCCCCCCCCCACCCCCCCCCCCCCCCACCCCCCCCCCCCCCCACCCCCCCCCCCCCCCACCCCCCCCCCCCCCCACCCCCCCCCCCCCCCACCCCCCCCCCCCCCCACCCCCCCCCCCCCCCACCCCCCCCCCCCCCCACCCCCCCCCCCCCCCACCCCCCCCCCCCCCCACCCCCCCCCCCCCCCACCCCCCCCCCCCCCCACCCCCCCCCCCCCCCACCCCCCCCCCCCCCCACCCCCCCCCCCCCCCACCCCCCCCCCCCCCCACCCCCCCCCCCCCCCACCCCCCCCCCCCCCCACCCCCCCCCCCCCCCACCCCCCCCCCCCCCCACCCCCCCCCCCCCCCACCCCCCCCCCCCCCCACCCCCCCCCCCCCCCACCCCCCCCCCCCCCCACCCCCCCCCCCCCCCACCCCCCCCCCCCCCCACCCCCCCCCCCCCCCACCCCCCCCCCCCCCCACCCCCCCCCCCCCCCACCCCCCCCCCCCCCCACCCCCCCCCCCCCCCACCCCCCCCCCCCCCCACCCCCCCCCCCCCCCACCCCCCCCCCCCCCCACCCCCCCCCCCCCCCACCCCCCCCCCCCCCCACCCCCCCCCCCCCCCACCCCCCCCCCCCCCCACCCCCCCCCCCCCCCACCCCCCCCCCCCCCCACCCCCCCCCCCCCCCACCCCCCCCCCCCCCCACCCCCCCCCCCCCCCACCCCCCCCCCCCCCCACCCCCCCCCCCCCCCACCCCCCCCCCCCCCCACCCCCCCCCCCCCCCACCCCCCCCCCCCCCCACCCCCCCCCCCCCCCACCCCCCCCCCCCCCCACCCCCCCCCCCCCCCACCCCCCCCCCCCCCCACCCCCCCCCCCCCCCACCCCCCCCCCCCCCCACCCCCCCCCCCCCCCACCCCCCCCCCCCCCCACCCCCCCCCCCCCCCACCCCCCCCCCCCCCCACCCCCCCCCCCCCCCACCCCCCCCCCCCCCCACCCCCCCCCCCCCCCACCCCCCCCCCCCCCCACCCCCCCCCCCCCCCACCCCCCCCCCCCCCCACCCCCCCCCCCCCCCACCCCCCCCCCCCCCCACCCCCCCCCCCCCCCACCCCCCCCCCCCCCCACCCCCCCCCCCCCCCACCCCCCCCCCCCCCCACCCCCCCCCCCCCCCACCCCCCCCCCCCCCCACCCCCCCCCCCCCCCACCCCCCCCCCCCCCCACCCCCCCCCCCCCCCACCCCCCCCCCCCCCCACCCCCCCCCCCCCCCACCCCCCCCCCCCCCCACCCCCCCCCCCCCCCACCCCCCCCCCCCCCCACCCCCCCCCCCCCCCACCCCCCCCCCCCCCCACCCCCCCCCCCCCCCACCCCCCCCCCCCCCCACCCCCCCCCCCCCCCACCCCCCCCCCCCCCCACCCCCCCCCCCCCCCACCCCCCCCCCCCCCCACCCCCCCCCCCCCCCACCCCCCCCCCCCCCCACCCCCCCCCCCCCCCACCCCCCCCCCCCCCCACCCCCCCCCCCCCCCACCCCCCCCCCCCCCCACCCCCCCCCCCCCCCACCCCCCCCCCCCCCCACCCCCCCCCCCCCCCACCCCCCCCCCCCCCCACCCCCCCCCCCCCCCACCCCCCCCCCCCCCCACCCCCCCCCCCCCCCACCCCCCCCCCCCCCCACCCCCCCCCCCCCCCACCCCCCCCCCCCCCCACCCCCCCCCCCCCCCACCCCCCCCCCCCCCCACCCCCCCCCCCCCCCACCCCCCCCCCCCCCCACCCCCCCCCCCCCCCACCCCCCCCCCCCCCCACCCCCCCCCCCCCCCACCCCCCCCCCCCCCCACCCCCCCCCCCCCCCACCCCCCCCCCCCCCCACCCCCCCCCCCCCCCACCCCCCCCCCCCCCCACCCCCCCCCCCCCCCACCCCCCCCCCCCCCCACCCCCCCCCCCCCCCACCCCCCCCCCCCCCCACCCCCCCCCCCCCCCACCCCCCCCCCCCCCCACCCCCCCCCCCCCCCACCCCCCCCCCCCCCCACCCCCCCCCCCCCCCACCCCCCCCCCCCCCCACCCCCCCCCCCCCCCACCCCCCCCCCCCCCCACCCCCCCCCCCCCCCACCCCCCCCCCCCCCCACCCCCCCCCCCCCCCACCCCCCCCCCCCCCCACCCCCCCCCCCCCCCACCCCCCCCCCCCCCCACCCCCCCCCCCCCCCACCCCCCCCCCCCCCCACCCCCCCCCCCCCCCACCCCCCCCCCCCCCCACCCCCCCCCCCCCCCACCCCCCCCCCCCCCCACCCCCCCCCCCCCCCACCCCCCCCCCCCCCCACCCCCCCCCCCCCCCACCCCCCCCCCCCCCCACCCCCCCCCCCCCCCACCCCCCCCCCCCCCCACCCCCCCCCCCCCCCACCCCCCCCCCCCCCCACCCCCCCCCCCCCCCACCCCCCCCCCCCCCCACCCCCCCCCCCCCCCACCCCCCCCCCCCCCCACCCCCCCCCCCCCCCACCCCCCCCCCCCCCCACCCCCCCCCCCCCCCACCCCCCCCCCCCCCCACCCCCCCCCCCCCCCACCCCCCCCCCCCCCCACCCCCCCCCCCCCCCACCCCCCCCCCCCCCCACCCCCCCCCCCCCCCACCCCCCCCCCCCCCCACCCCCCCCCCCCCCCACCCCCCCCCCCCCCCACCCCCCCCCCCCCCCACCCCCCCCCCCCCCCACCCCCCCCCCCCCCCACCCCCCCCCCCCCCCACCCCCCCCCCCCCCCACCCCCCCCCCCCCCCACCCCCCCCCCCCCCCACCCCCCCCCCCCCCCACCCCCCCCCCCCCCCACCCCCCCCCCCCCCCACCCCCCCCCCCCCCCACCCCCCCCCCCCCCCACCCCCCCCCCCCCCCACCCCCCCCCCCCCCCACCCCCCCCCCCCCCCACCCCCCCCCCCCCCCACCCCCCCCCCCCCCCACCCCCCCCCCCCCCCACCCCCCCCCCCCCCCACCCCCCCCCCCCCCCACCCCCCCCCCCCCCCACCCCCCCCCCCCCCCACCCCCCCCCCCCCCCACCCCCCCCCCCCCCCACCCCCCCCCCCCCCCACCCCCCCCCCCCCCCACCCCCCCCCCCCCCCACCCCCCCCCCCCCCCACCCCCCCCCCCCCCCACCCCCCCCCCCCCCCACCCCCCCCCCCCCCCACCCCCCCCCCCCCCCACCCCCCCCCCCCCCCACCCCCCCCCCCCCCCACCCCCCCCCCCCCCCACCCCCCCCCCCCCCCACCCCCCCCCCCCCCCACCCCCCCCCCCCCCCACCCCCCCCCCCCCCCACCCCCCCCCCCCCCCACCCCCCCCCCCCCCCACCCCCCCCCCCCCCCACCCCCCCCCCCCCCCACCCCCCCCCCCCCCCACCCCCCCCCCCCCCCACCCCCCCCCCCCCCCACCCCCCCCCCCCCCCACCCCCCCCCCCCCCCACCCCCCCCCCCCCCCACCCCCCCCCCCCCCCACCCCCCCCCCCCCCCACCCCCCCCCCCCCCCACCCCCCCCCCCCCCCACCCCCCCCCCCCCCCACCCCCCCCCCCCCCCACCCCCCCCCCCCCCCACCCCCCCCCCCCCCCACCCCCCCCCCCCCCCACCCCCCCCCCCCCCCACCCCCCCCCCCCCCCACCCCCCCCCCCCCCCACCCCCCCCCCCCCCCACCCCCCCCCCCCCCCACCCCCCCCCCCCCCCACCCCCCCCCCCCCCCACCCCCCCCCCCCCCCACCCCCCCCCCCCCCCACCCCCCCCCCCCCCCACCCCCCCCCCCCCCCACCCCCCCCCCCCCCCACCCCCCCCCCCCCCCACCCCCCCCCCCCCCCACCCCCCCCCCCCCCCACCCCCCCCCCCCCCCACCCCCCCCCCCCCCCACCCCCCCCCCCCCCCACCCCCCCCCCCCCCCACCCCCCCCCCCCCCCACCCCCCCCCCCCCCCACCCCCCCCCCCCCCCACCCCCCCCCCCCCCCACCCCCCCCCCCCCCCACCCCCCCCCCCCCCCACCCCCCCCCCCCCCCACCCCCCCCCCCCCCCACCCCCCCCCCCCCCCACCCCCCCCCCCCCCCACCCCCCCCCCCCCCCACCCCCCCCCCCCCCCACCCCCCCCCCCCCCCACCCCCCCCCCCCCCCACCCCCCCCCCCCCCCACCCCCCCCCCCCCCCACCCCCCCCCCCCCCCACCCCCCCCCCCCCCCACCCCCCCCCCCCCCCACCCCCCCCCCCCCCCACCCCCCCCCCCCCCCACCCCCCCCCCCCCCCACCCCCCCCCCCCCCCACCCCCCCCCCCCCCCACCCCCCCCCCCCCCCACCCCCCCCCCCCCCCACCCCCCCCCCCCCCCACCCCCCCCCCCCCCCACCCCCCCCCCCCCCCACCCCCCCCCCCCCCCACCCCCCCCCCCCCCCACCCCCCCCCCCCCCCACCCCCCCCCCCCCCCACCCCCCCCCCCCCCCACCCCCCCCCCCCCCCACCCCCCCCCCCCCCCACCCCCCCCCCCCCCCACCCCCCCCCCCCCCCACCCCCCCCCCCCCCCACCCCCCCCCCCCCCCACCCCCCCCCCCCCCCACCCCCCCCCCCCCCCACCCCCCCCCCCCCCCACCCCCCCCCCCCCCCACCCCCCCCCCCCCCCACCCCCCCCCCCCCCCACCCCCCCCCCCCCCCACCCCCCCCCCCCCCCACCCCCCCCCCCCCCCACCCCCCCCCCCCCCCACCCCCCCCCCCCCCCACCCCCCCCCCCCCCCACCCCCCCCCCCCCCCACCCCCCCCCCCCCCCACCCCCCCCCCCCCCCACCCCCCCCCCCCCCCACCCCCCCCCCCCCCCACCCCCCCCCCCCCCCACCCCCCCCCCCCCCCACCCCCCCCCCCCCCCACCCCCCCCCCCCCCCACCCCCCCCCCCCCCCACCCCCCCCCCCCCCCACCCCCCCCCCCCCCCACCCCCCCCCCCCCCCACCCCCCCCCCCCCCCACCCCCCCCCCCCCCCACCCCCCCCCCCCCCCACCCCCCCCCCCCCCCACCCCCCCCCCCCCCCACCCCCCCCCCCCCCCACCCCCCCCCCCCCCCACCCCCCCCCCCCCCCACCCCCCCCCCCCCCCACCCCCCCCCCCCCCCACCCCCCCCCCCCCCCACCCCCCCCCCCCCCCACCCCCCCCCCCCCCCACCCCCCCCCCCCCCCACCCCCCCCCCCCCCCACCCCCCCCCCCCCCCACCCCCCCCCCCCCCCACCCCCCCCCCCCCCCACCCCCCCCCCCCCCCACCCCCCCCCCCCCCCACCCCCCCCCCCCCCCACCCCCCCCCCCCCCCACCCCCCCCCCCCCCCACCCCCCCCCCCCCCCACCCCCCCCCCCCCCCACCCCCCCCCCCCCCCACCCCCCCCCCCCCCCACCCCCCCCCCCCCCCACCCCCCCCCCCCCCCACCCCCCCCCCCCCCCACCCCCCCCCCCCCCCACCCCCCCCCCCCCCCACCCCCCCCCCCCCCCACCCCCCCCCCCCCCCACCCCCCCCCCCCCCCACCCCCCCCCCCCCCCACCCCCCCCCCCCCCCACCCCCCCCCCCCCCCACCCCCCCCCCCCCCCACCCCCCCCCCCCCCCACCCCCCCCCCCCCCCACCCCCCCCCCCCCCCACCCCCCCCCCCCCCCACCCCCCCCCCCCCCCACCCCCCCCCCCCCCCACCCCCCCCCCCCCCCACCCCCCCCCCCCCCCACCCCCCCCCCCCCCCACCCCCCCCCCCCCCCACCCCCCCCCCCCCCCACCCCCCCCCCCCCCCACCCCCCCCCCCCCCCACCCCCCCCCCCCCCCACCCCCCCCCCCCCCCACCCCCCCCCCCCCCCACCCCCCCCCCCCCCCACCCCCCCCCCCCCCCACCCCCCCCCCCCCCCACCCCCCCCCCCCCCCACCCCCCCCCCCCCCCACCCCCCCCCCCCCCCACCCCCCCCCCCCCCCACCCCCCCCCCCCCCCACCCCCCCCCCCCCCCACCCCCCCCCCCCCCCACCCCCCCCCCCCCCCACCCCCCCCCCCCCCCACCCCCCCCCCCCCCCACCCCCCCCCCCCCCCACCCCCCCCCCCCCCCACCCCCCCCCCCCCCCACCCCCCCCCCCCCCCACCCCCCCCCCCCCCCACCCCCCCCCCCCCCCACCCCCCCCCCCCCCCACCCCCCCCCCCCCCCACCCCCCCCCCCCCCCACCCCCCCCCCCCCCCACCCCCCCCCCCCCCCACCCCCCCCCCCCCCCACCCCCCCCCCCCCCCACCCCCCCCCCCCCCCACCCCCCCCCCCCCCCACCCCCCCCCCCCCCCACCCCCCCCCCCCCCCACCCCCCCCCCCCCCCACCCCCCCCCCCCCCCACCCCCCCCCCCCCCCACCCCCCCCCCCCCCCACCCCCCCCCCCCCCCACCCCCCCCCCCCCCCACCCCCCCCCCCCCCCACCCCCCCCCCCCCCCACCCCCCCCCCCCCCCACCCCCCCCCCCCCCCACCCCCCCCCCCCCCCACCCCCCCCCCCCCCCACCCCCCCCCCCCCCCACCCCCCCCCCCCCCCACCCCCCCCCCCCCCCACCCCCCCCCCCCCCCACCCCCCCCCCCCCCCACCCCCCCCCCCCCCCACCCCCCCCCCCCCCCACCCCCCCCCCCCCCCACCCCCCCCCCCCCCCACCCCCCCCCCCCCCCACCCCCCCCCCCCCCCACCCCCCCCCCCCCCCACCCCCCCCCCCCCCCACCCCCCCCCCCCCCCACCCCCCCCCCCCCCCACCCCCCCCCCCCCCCACCCCCCCCCCCCCCCACCCCCCCCCCCCCCCACCCCCCCCCCCCCCCACCCCCCCCCCCCCCCACCCCCCCCCCCCCCCACCCCCCCCCCCCCCCACCCCCCCCCCCCCCCACCCCCCCCCCCCCCCACCCCCCCCCCCCCCCACCCCCCCCCCCCCCCACCCCCCCCCCCCCCCACCCCCCCCCCCCCCCACCCCCCCCCCCCCCCACCCCCCCCCCCCCCCACCCCCCCCCCCCCCCACCCCCCCCCCCCCCCACCCCCCCCCCCCCCCACCCCCCCCCCCCCCCACCCCCCCCCCCCCCCACCCCCCCCCCCCCCCACCCCCCCCCCCCCCCACCCCCCCCCCCCCCCACCCCCCCCCCCCCCCACCCCCCCCCCCCCCCACCCCCCCCCCCCCCCACCCCCCCCCCCCCCCACCCCCCCCCCCCCCCACCCCCCCCCCCCCCCACCCCCCCCCCCCCCCACCCCCCCCCCCCCCCACCCCCCCCCCCCCCCACCCCCCCCCCCCCCCACCCCCCCCCCCCCCCACCCCCCCCCCCCCCCACCCCCCCCCCCCCCCACCCCCCCCCCCCCCCACCCCCCCCCCCCCCCACCCCCCCCCCCCCCCACCCCCCCCCCCCCCCACCCCCCCCCCCCCCCACCCCCCCCCCCCCCCACCCCCCCCCCCCCCCACCCCCCCCCCCCCCCACCCCCCCCCCCCCCCACCCCCCCCCCCCCCCACCCCCCCCCCCCCCCACCCCCCCCCCCCCCCACCCCCCCCCCCCCCCACCCCCCCCCCCCCCCACCCCCCCCCCCCCCCACCCCCCCCCCCCCCCACCCCCCCCCCCCCCCACCCCCCCCCCCCCCCACCCCCCCCCCCCCCCACCCCCCCCCCCCCCCACCCCCCCCCCCCCCCACCCCCCCCCCCCCCCACCCCCCCCCCCCCCCACCCCCCCCCCCCCCCACCCCCCCCCCCCCCCACCCCCCCCCCCCCCCACCCCCCCCCCCCCCCACCCCCCCCCCCCCCCACCCCCCCCCCCCCCCACCCCCCCCCCCCCCCACCCCCCCCCCCCCCCACCCCCCCCCCCCCCCACCCCCCCCCCCCCCCACCCCCCCCCCCCCCCACCCCCCCCCCCCCCCACCCCCCCCCCCCCCCACCCCCCCCCCCCCCCACCCCCCCCCCCCCCCACCCCCCCCCCCCCCCACCCCCCCCCCCCCCCACCCCCCCCCCCCCCCACCCCCCCCCCCCCCCACCCCCCCCCCCCCCCACCCCCCCCCCCCCCCACCCCCCCCCCCCCCCACCCCCCCCCCCCCCCACCCCCCCCCCCCCCCACCCCCCCCCCCCCCCACCCCCCCCCCCCCCCACCCCCCCCCCCCCCCACCCCCCCCCCCCCCCACCCCCCCCCCCCCCCACCCCCCCCCCCCCCCACCCCCCCCCCCCCCCACCCCCCCCCCCCCCCACCCCCCCCCCCCCCCACCCCCCCCCCCCCCCACCCCCCCCCCCCCCCACCCCCCCCCCCCCCCACCCCCCCCCCCCCCCACCCCCCCCCCCCCCCACCCCCCCCCCCCCCCACCCCCCCCCCCCCCCACCCCCCCCCCCCCCCACCCCCCCCCCCCCCCACCCCCCCCCCCCCCCACCCCCCCCCCCCCCCACCCCCCCCCCCCCCCACCCCCCCCCCCCCCCACCCCCCCCCCCCCCCACCCCCCCCCCCCCCCACCCCCCCCCCCCCCCACCCCCCCCCCCCCCCACCCCCCCCCCCCCCCACCCCCCCCCCCCCCCACCCCCCCCCCCCCCCACCCCCCCCCCCCCCCACCCCCCCCCCCCCCCACCCCCCCCCCCCCCCACCCCCCCCCCCCCCCACCCCCCCCCCCCCCCACCCCCCCCCCCCCCCACCCCCCCCCCCCCCCACCCCCCCCCCCCCCCACCCCCCCCCCCCCCCACCCCCCCCCCCCCCCACCCCCCCCCCCCCCCACCCCCCCCCCCCCCCACCCCCCCCCCCCCCCACCCCCCCCCCCCCCCACCCCCCCCCCCCCCCACCCCCCCCCCCCCCCACCCCCCCCCCCCCCCACCCCCCCCCCCCCCCACCCCCCCCCCCCCCCACCCCCCCCCCCCCCCACCCCCCCCCCCCCCCACCCCCCCCCCCCCCCACCCCCCCCCCCCCCCACCCCCCCCCCCCCCCACCCCCCCCCCCCCCCACCCCCCCCCCCCCCCACCCCCCCCCCCCCCCACCCCCCCCCCCCCCCACCCCCCCCCCCCCCCACCCCCCCCCCCCCCCACCCCCCCCCCCCCCCACCCCCCCCCCCCCCCACCCCCCCCCCCCCCCACCCCCCCCCCCCCCCACCCCCCCCCCCCCCCACCCCCCCCCCCCCCCACCCCCCCCCCCCCCCACCCCCCCCCCCCCCCACCCCCCCCCCCCCCCACCCCCCCCCCCCCCCACCCCCCCCCCCCCCCACCCCCCCCCCCCCCCACCCCCCCCCCCCCCCACCCCCCCCCCCCCCCACCCCCCCCCCCCCCCACCCCCCCCCCCCCCCACCCCCCCCCCCCCCCACCCCCCCCCCCCCCCACCCCCCCCCCCCCCCACCCCCCCCCCCCCCCACCCCCCCCCCCCCCCACCCCCCCCCCCCCCCACCCCCCCCCCCCCCCACCCCCCCCCCCCCCCACCCCCCCCCCCCCCCACCCCCCCCCCCCCCCACCCCCCCCCCCCCCCACCCCCCCCCCCCCCCACCCCCCCCCCCCCCCACCCCCCCCCCCCCCCACCCCCCCCCCCCCCCACCCCCCCCCCCCCCCACCCCCCCCCCCCCCCACCCCCCCCCCCCCCCACCCCCCCCCCCCCCCACCCCCCCCCCCCCCCACCCCCCCCCCCCCCCACCCCCCCCCCCCCCCACCCCCCCCCCCCCCCACCCCCCCCCCCCCCCACCCCCCCCCCCCCCCACCCCCCCCCCCCCCCACCCCCCCCCCCCCCCACCCCCCCCCCCCCCCACCCCCCCCCCCCCCCACCCCCCCCCCCCCCCACCCCCCCCCCCCCCCACCCCCCCCCCCCCCCACCCCCCCCCCCCCCCACCCCCCCCCCCCCCCACCCCCCCCCCCCCCCACCCCCCCCCCCCCCCACCCCCCCCCCCCCCCACCCCCCCCCCCCCCCACCCCCCCCCCCCCCCACCCCCCCCCCCCCCCACCCCCCCCCCCCCCCACCCCCCCCCCCCCCCACCCCCCCCCCCCCCCACCCCCCCCCCCCCCCACCCCCCCCCCCCCCCACCCCCCCCCCCCCCCACCCCCCCCCCCCCCCACCCCCCCCCCCCCCCACCCCCCCCCCCCCCCACCCCCCCCCCCCCCCACCCCCCCCCCCCCCCACCCCCCCCCCCCCCCACCCCCCCCCCCCCCCACCCCCCCCCCCCCCCACCCCCCCCCCCCCCCACCCCCCCCCCCCCCCACCCCCCCCCCCCCCCACCCCCCCCCCCCCCCACCCCCCCCCCCCCCCACCCCCCCCCCCCCCCACCCCCCCCCCCCCCCACCCCCCCCCCCCCCCACCCCCCCCCCCCCCCACCCCCCCCCCCCCCCACCCCCCCCCCCCCCCACCCCCCCCCCCCCCCACCCCCCCCCCCCCCCACCCCCCCCCCCCCCCACCCCCCCCCCCCCCCACCCCCCCCCCCCCCCACCCCCCCCCCCCCCCACCCCCCCCCCCCCCCACCCCCCCCCCCCCCCACCCCCCCCCCCCCCCACCCCCCCCCCCCCCCACCCCCCCCCCCCCCCACCCCCCCCCCCCCCCACCCCCCCCCCCCCCCACCCCCCCCCCCCCCCACCCCCCCCCCCCCCCACCCCCCCCCCCCCCCACCCCCCCCCCCCCCCACCCCCCCCCCCCCCCACCCCCCCCCCCCCCCACCCCCCCCCCCCCCCACCCCCCCCCCCCCCCACCCCCCCCCCCCCCCACCCCCCCCCCCCCCCACCCCCCCCCCCCCCCACCCCCCCCCCCCCCCACCCCCCCCCCCCCCCACCCCCCCCCCCCCCCACCCCCCCCCCCCCCCACCCCCCCCCCCCCCCACCCCCCCCCCCCCCCACCCCCCCCCCCCCCCACCCCCCCCCCCCCCCACCCCCCCCCCCCCCCACCCCCCCCCCCCCCCACCCCCCCCCCCCCCCACCCCCCCCCCCCCCCACCCCCCCCCCCCCCCACCCCCCCCCCCCCCCACCCCCCCCCCCCCCCACCCCCCCCCCCCCCCACCCCCCCCCCCCCCCACCCCCCCCCCCCCCCACCCCCCCCCCCCCCCACCCCCCCCCCCCCCCACCCCCCCCCCCCCCCACCCCCCCCCCCCCCCACCCCCCCCCCCCCCCACCCCCCCCCCCCCCCACCCCCCCCCCCCCCCACCCCCCCCCCCCCCCACCCCCCCCCCCCCCCACCCCCCCCCCCCCCCACCCCCCCCCCCCCCCACCCCCCCCCCCCCCCACCCCCCCCCCCCCCCACCCCCCCCCCCCCCCACCCCCCCCCCCCCCCACCCCCCCCCCCCCCCACCCCCCCCCCCCCCCACCCCCCCCCCCCCCCACCCCCCCCCCCCCCCACCCCCCCCCCCCCCCACCCCCCCCCCCCCCCACCCCCCCCCCCCCCCACCCCCCCCCCCCCCCACCCCCCCCCCCCCCCACCCCCCCCCCCCCCCACCCCCCCCCCCCCCCACCCCCCCCCCCCCCCACCCCCCCCCCCCCCCACCCCCCCCCCCCCCCACCCCCCCCCCCCCCCACCCCCCCCCCCCCCCACCCCCCCCCCCCCCCACCCCCCCCCCCCCCCACCCCCCCCCCCCCCCACCCCCCCCCCCCCCCACCCCCCCCCCCCCCCACCCCCCCCCCCCCCCACCCCCCCCCCCCCCCACCCCCCCCCCCCCCCACCCCCCCCCCCCCCCACCCCCCCCCCCCCCCACCCCCCCCCCCCCCCACCCCCCCCCCCCCCCACCCCCCCCCCCCCCCACCCCCCCCCCCCCCCACCCCCCCCCCCCCCCACCCCCCCCCCCCCCCACCCCCCCCCCCCCCCACCCCCCCCCCCCCCCACCCCCCCCCCCCCCCACCCCCCCCCCCCCCCACCCCCCCCCCCCCCCACCCCCCCCCCCCCCCACCCCCCCCCCCCCCCACCCCCCCCCCCCCCCACCCCCCCCCCCCCCCACCCCCCCCCCCCCCCACCCCCCCCCCCCCCCACCCCCCCCCCCCCCCACCCCCCCCCCCCCCCACCCCCCCCCCCCCCCACCCCCCCCCCCCCCCACCCCCCCCCCCCCCCACCCCCCCCCCCCCCCACCCCCCCCCCCCCCCACCCCCCCCCCCCCCCACCCCCCCCCCCCCCCACCCCCCCCCCCCCCCACCCCCCCCCCCCCCCACCCCCCCCCCCCCCCACCCCCCCCCCCCCCCACCCCCCCCCCCCCCCACCCCCCCCCCCCCCCACCCCCCCCCCCCCCCACCCCCCCCCCCCCCCACCCCCCCCCCCCCCCACCCCCCCCCCCCCCCACCCCCCCCCCCCCCCACCCCCCCCCCCCCCCACCCCCCCCCCCCCCCACCCCCCCCCCCCCCCACCCCCCCCCCCCCCCACCCCCCCCCCCCCCCACCCCCCCCCCCCCCCACCCCCCCCCCCCCCCACCCCCCCCCCCCCCCACCCCCCCCCCCCCCCACCCCCCCCCCCCCCCACCCCCCCCCCCCCCCACCCCCCCCCCCCCCCACCCCCCCCCCCCCCCACCCCCCCCCCCCCCCACCCCCCCCCCCCCCCACCCCCCCCCCCCCCCACCCCCCCCCCCCCCCACCCCCCCCCCCCCCCACCCCCCCCCCCCCCCACCCCCCCCCCCCCCCACCCCCCCCCCCCCCCACCCCCCCCCCCCCCCACCCCCCCCCCCCCCCACCCCCCCCCCCCCCCACCCCCCCCCCCCCCCACCCCCCCCCCCCCCCACCCCCCCCCCCCCCCACCCCCCCCCCCCCCCACCCCCCCCCCCCCCCACCCCCCCCCCCCCCCACCCCCCCCCCCCCCCACCCCCCCCCCCCCCCACCCCCCCCCCCCCCCACCCCCCCCCCCCCCCACCCCCCCCCCCCCCCACCCCCCCCCCCCCCCACCCCCCCCCCCCCCCACCCCCCCCCCCCCCCACCCCCCCCCCCCCCCACCCCCCCCCCCCCCCACCCCCCCCCCCCCCCACCCCCCCCCCCCCCCACCCCCCCCCCCCCCCACCCCCCCCCCCCCCCACCCCCCCCCCCCCCCACCCCCCCCCCCCCCCACCCCCCCCCCCCCCCACCCCCCCCCCCCCCCACCCCCCCCCCCCCCCACCCCCCCCCCCCCCCACCCCCCCCCCCCCCCACCCCCCCCCCCCCCCACCCCCCCCCCCCCCCACCCCCCCCCCCCCCCACCCCCCCCCCCCCCCACCCCCCCCCCCCCCCACCCCCCCCCCCCCCCACCCCCCCCCCCCCCCACCCCCCCCCCCCCCCACCCCCCCCCCCCCCCACCCCCCCCCCCCCCCACCCCCCCCCCCCCCCACCCCCCCCCCCCCCCACCCCCCCCCCCCCCCACCCCCCCCCCCCCCCACCCCCCCCCCCCCCCACCCCCCCCCCCCCCCACCCCCCCCCCCCCCCACCCCCCCCCCCCCCCACCCCCCCCCCCCCCCACCCCCCCCCCCCCCCACCCCCCCCCCCCCCCACCCCCCCCCCCCCCCACCCCCCCCCCCCCCCACCCCCCCCCCCCCCCACCCCCCCCCCCCCCCACCCCCCCCCCCCCCCACCCCCCCCCCCCCCCACCCCCCCCCCCCCCCACCCCCCCCCCCCCCCACCCCCCCCCCCCCCCACCCCCCCCCCCCCCCACCCCCCCCCCCCCCCACCCCCCCCCCCCCCCACCCCCCCCCCCCCCCACCCCCCCCCCCCCCCACCCCCCCCCCCCCCCACCCCCCCCCCCCCCCACCCCCCCCCCCCCCCACCCCCCCCCCCCCCCACCCCCCCCCCCCCCCACCCCCCCCCCCCCCCACCCCCCCCCCCCCCCACCCCCCCCCCCCCCCACCCCCCCCCCCCCCCACCCCCCCCCCCCCCCACCCCCCCCCCCCCCCACCCCCCCCCCCCCCCACCCCCCCCCCCCCCCACCCCCCCCCCCCCCCACCCCCCCCCCCCCCCACCCCCCCCCCCCCCCACCCCCCCCCCCCCCCACCCCCCCCCCCCCCCACCCCCCCCCCCCCCCACCCCCCCCCCCCCCCACCCCCCCCCCCCCCCACCCCCCCCCCCCCCCACCCCCCCCCCCCCCCACCCCCCCCCCCCCCCACCCCCCCCCCCCCCCACCCCCCCCCCCCCCCACCCCCCCCCCCCCCCACCCCCCCCCCCCCCCACCCCCCCCCCCCCCCACCCCCCCCCCCCCCCACCCCCCCCCCCCCCCACCCCCCCCCCCCCCCACCCCCCCCCCCCCCCACCCCCCCCCCCCCCCACCCCCCCCCCCCCCCACCCCCCCCCCCCCCCACCCCCCCCCCCCCCCACCCCCCCCCCCCCCCACCCCCCCCCCCCCCCACCCCCCCCCCCCCCCACCCCCCCCCCCCCCCACCCCCCCCCCCCCCCACCCCCCCCCCCCCCCACCCCCCCCCCCCCCCACCCCCCCCCCCCCCCACCCCCCCCCCCCCCCACCCCCCCCCCCCCCCACCCCCCCCCCCCCCCACCCCCCCCCCCCCCCACCCCCCCCCCCCCCCACCCCCCCCCCCCCCCACCCCCCCCCCCCCCCACCCCCCCCCCCCCCCACCCCCCCCCCCCCCCACCCCCCCCCCCCCCCACCCCCCCCCCCCCCCACCCCCCCCCCCCCCCACCCCCCCCCCCCCCCACCCCCCCCCCCCCCCACCCCCCCCCCCCCCCACCCCCCCCCCCCCCCACCCCCCCCCCCCCCCACCCCCCCCCCCCCCCACCCCCCCCCCCCCCCACCCCCCCCCCCCCCCACCCCCCCCCCCCCCCACCCCCCCCCCCCCCCACCCCCCCCCCCCCCCACCCCCCCCCCCCCCCACCCCCCCCCCCCCCCACCCCCCCCCCCCCCCACCCCCCCCCCCCCCCACCCCCCCCCCCCCCCACCCCCCCCCCCCCCCACCCCCCCCCCCCCCCACCCCCCCCCCCCCCCACCCCCCCCCCCCCCCACCCCCCCCCCCCCCCACCCCCCCCCCCCCCCACCCCCCCCCCCCCCCACCCCCCCCCCCCCCCACCCCCCCCCCCCCCCACCCCCCCCCCCCCCCACCCCCCCCCCCCCCCACCCCCCCCCCCCCCCACCCCCCCCCCCCCCCACCCCCCCCCCCCCCCACCCCCCCCCCCCCCCACCCCCCCCCCCCCCCACCCCCCCCCCCCCCCACCCCCCCCCCCCCCCACCCCCCCCCCCCCCCACCCCCCCCCCCCCCCACCCCCCCCCCCCCCCACCCCCCCCCCCCCCCACCCCCCCCCCCCCCCACCCCCCCCCCCCCCCACCCCCCCCCCCCCCCACCCCCCCCCCCCCCCACCCCCCCCCCCCCCCACCCCCCCCCCCCCCCACCCCCCCCCCCCCCCACCCCCCCCCCCCCCCACCCCCCCCCCCCCCCACCCCCCCCCCCCCCCACCCCCCCCCCCCCCCACCCCCCCCCCCCCCCACCCCCCCCCCCCCCCACCCCCCCCCCCCCCCACCCCCCCCCCCCCCCACCCCCCCCCCCCCCCACCCCCCCCCCCCCCCACCCCCCCCCCCCCCCACCCCCCCCCCCCCCCACCCCCCCCCCCCCCCACCCCCCCCCCCCCCCACCCCCCCCCCCCCCCACCCCCCCCCCCCCCCACCCCCCCCCCCCCCCACCCCCCCCCCCCCCCACCCCCCCCCCCCCCCACCCCCCCCCCCCCCCACCCCCCCCCCCCCCCACCCCCCCCCCCCCCCACCCCCCCCCCCCCCCACCCCCCCCCCCCCCCACCCCCCCCCCCCCCCACCCCCCCCCCCCCCCACCCCCCCCCCCCCCCACCCCCCCCCCCCCCCACCCCCCCCCCCCCCCACCCCCCCCCCCCCCCACCCCCCCCCCCCCCCACCCCCCCCCCCCCCCACCCCCCCCCCCCCCCACCCCCCCCCCCCCCCACCCCCCCCCCCCCCCACCCCCCCCCCCCCCCACCCCCCCCCCCCCCCACCCCCCCCCCCCCCCACCCCCCCCCCCCCCCCCCCCCCCCCCCCCCCGCCCCCCCCCCCCCAACCACCCCCCCCCCCCCCAACCCCCCCCCCCCCCCACCCCCCACCCCCCCCCCCCCCCCCCCCCCCCCCCCCCCCCCCCCTCCCCCCCCCCCCCCCCCCTCCCCCCCCCCCCCCCCCCCCCCCCCCCCCCTCTCTCCTCCCCCCCCCCCCTCCCCCCCCCCCCCCCCCCCCCCCCCCCCCCCCCCACCACCCCCTCTACCCCCCCCCCCCCCCACCCCCATCTTCTTCTTCTTCTTCTTCTTCTTCTTCTTCTTCTTCTTCTTCTACTAGATAAGCCTCTGCCACTCAGGTGGAGGAGTGGGGAATGAAACCCCATTCTCCAGATTAGAATCCACCACGCTGGAGGGGTGAAGCTGGAGGGGGTGGGGGAACCAACTCGTGTGCTTGAAGTGCTTGGAGGTGAATCATTGTGGTGTTCTCTTTTGCACGGGGTCAAGAGCAGAGCAAAATAAGGGCAATAAACAATTCCCTGGCGAGGAACAACACATCAAAACCAAAATGGGAGAATTTCAAGGCAGAACAATCAAACACCACTTAAGGGGGGGGGCGTGGAACTACAGACATAATTTGCTTCTGCGGTCCTGAGTGCGTGGCTCCATGCCACCAGGAGTCCAAAACGGCATTGTTCATCATGCTGTAATTTAAATACCCCCATGCTTTTAGGGTTCCCAACCTCCAGGGAGCAGGTAGAGTTCTCCAGGAATTACACCCGATTTCTAGACTTGATAGTTTAGTTCCCCTGGAGGAGACGGCAGGTTTAGAGGCTGGACTTTGCAGCTTCACAGCTCCACTGACCTGCCTCCCTGTTACTGGTCAGACGAGTCCCATGATTCTAAGGGGAAGTTATGAGAGTGTTAATGCTATGTGTGTGTATGCCGTATGTTTGGTTCAACATGGCTCCAGCAGGGACAAAATGGAGTCCACTCAGAGGACGACTGGCATCTTAGGAAGGCTGACACCAATACTAACCTCATCATCTCCTTATACTGTTAATGGAATGCAGACTGTAGGACAACAGGTCTCCTGCCAGGGGCGACTAATCTCCTCAGGACTGATGTCACCAATTCTCCTCCAAGCATACTCCTTGAACAGAACTATTACTAACAAACCCCTGCAGCAGTACCCACCCCTTCATTGAGAAGGCCATCGATGTTTCTGCATGGTTAAAGTATCCTGGGTTGAGCAAGAGGAATGCCCCGTTCCATACAACAATTCCGCACGGTTCCATGTCCTAAAGTGGGCTTGCCCCGTGATATTTCCCTCATCCCAGAGTACTCAGAAACTGCCAAATTGGAGGTTCTTTTAAAAAAACCGGGGTGAGCCTGCTACAGCCTGCTACAGTGCAAACACCAATCAAGAGCTGGACCGGTTTAGTTTTCCCGCCCAGCCGCCTGATCTCCCCGCCTGACATTTGTTCAAGCTGCCACTCAAAAACGCGGCAATCAGAATGCGGGACACCAGGCATGCTCAAATCAGCGGGCAATGTAAATATAGAGGTCCCGGGCTCATGCGAAACAAGCGGGAGTATTTCCAGCGGCGGGATCCAAAAATTTTAGTAACAGGTTCCCATGGTGGGTGGGATTCAAATTGTGGTGTAGCGCCAATGGGGCTGGGCGGGGCACGACGGGGGCGTGGCAGGGCATTCCAGGGGCAGGGCATTCCTGGGCAGGGCTGTGGCAAGGACGCAGCTGCTGCGCCGGTCCTTGGGCAGGAAACGAATGCACGCAGGCGCAGGCTGCCACGCACGCCAGTGCACCTCCTGCTAGACTGCTTCAAGTTCTGCGCGCTACTGCTGAGAGGAGGGGCGTAACTAAGGCAAAAATCACGTGGCAAAATCCCCAATTAGTAACCCCCTCTCGGCACACACAAATAATTAGTAACCTACTCTCGGGAACCTGTGAGAACCTGCTGGATCCCACCTCTGAGTATTTCCTCCCAGTTTTCACTGGATTCCTACACCAAATGTGCAGCCATGTGGACCAACACCCCAGGATAACATAGAACCAGGCAGAGGTGGGATCCAACCAGTACTCACCACTTCTCTAGAAATGGTTACTAGTTTTTTCTGAGTGTCGAGAAGGAATTACTAAAGCAACCTCCCTGCCCAATAGGGGCTGGAGGTGCCTGAGTGCAGCGGCGCCACTGTTTGAATCCTACCACCATTGGAACCTGTTATTAAAATGTTTGGATCTCACCACTGGAACCAGGTTAAAAAAATGGTGGTACTCATCTCTCACTGACCTGCCTTCTATCCTCTAATTCTCCCTGATGAATTATTAGACCATCTATTTGGGTAACACGCCCACCCCAGGTGGTGTCCCCAGATGTCCAGGAATTTCCCAAGATGCAGCTGACCATCCTGTATGTTTATCATAGGTGGAAGATGGAGCCCGTCCCTCTTGCTTGATGTGTTATATCTGCGGGCAGACGTGGCCAGGAGACAAGAATAAATAACCTTTCTAGCCATGCAGAAAAAGCCACTCCAGGGTCCTGGGAAAATGTGCTCCTTTCTCCAGCCTTGGGAATTCTGTCCTTTGTGAAACGACACAGTATGAATAGGTACAAAAGAAAAGAATGGCTCTGGATGTCACCAGGTGAGCGATAAGAGCCCTTCTTCAGCGGAAGGTGCTTTTCACTGGCACAAAGTCTGTCTTTCTCGAACTGAGCTGATAAAAGACTAGCAATTAAAATTAGCAGGCTAGCCGTGCGGCGATAAAACATATTAATCGGGGAAGTCCTCGGTGAGACAATAAGCTCGGAACCAAATGAGCTATTAAGAAAGAAAGAGCTTTTGAAAGAGGATACGGGGTTTAGAAACTGAACGGAGCGATAATAGGTGAAAGTCGGGTTCCATCTCTTGTCTGCGCGGCGTGTGTCACTCTTCCACAAGGACAAAACGGCTCTGTGTCGAGGCAGTTATCTTCCACTTGCTGATACTCGGCTGCTATTGTGATCCTGGAGAAAGGAGAAACGTGCCCGGATGCGAGGCAAGGCTTGAATGCCGAGGTTAAACTCTCAATGGATGTTTGGTGACTGTCAAAGGGCCTTTTGTTGACGGAGCCGTGATTTTTTTATGGTCTTGATCGATACAAAAGGCGGGCCGATTGTTGGATGTTTCTCTTGTGAAAACTCTTTTGCTGATTGAGAGAGAAAGATAGAGGGAATAACGGAGGGGAGGAGGGGTGGGTGGTCAGGGTTGGACTCATCACTGGCTGCCAATGTCATTTCACCAGCCGCGGATGATTTAGGACTCTCCCCCCACCCCCTCCACAATTCATTTTTGATGCTGCCCAAATATAGCCCAGGAGCCCAGGCAAAAGAGTGTCTGCTCTAACAATTCTGTTTGGGACATGCTTGTAAAAAAGGCAATCAGGTGCTGTTGTTTTGATCTGGATCCTGCACAAGCGCACACACACACACACACACACACACACACACACACACCCATAAATGAGAGGGGCATGTGCTGAACGTGAAAATACACTGACAGAAATAAATAGTGGACAGAAGGACAAAAACATTAAAATGGGAAGCAGCAGAAACATAACAGCAGCAAATGTATGTCATTGGTGGCAAAATACTTCGGCAAAGACAAATAACTTTGGCGATTGGAAGCAAACATGAAATGATTGCTAAGGTCTCAAATAATTGAAGATGTCCAGTTTAGGATTCACCAAAATGGGTCAGTAATGCCTGTAACATTTATTGTCGAAGGCTTTCACAGCCAGAATCACCAGGGCGTTGTGGGTTTTCCGGGTTGCATGGCCGTGTTCCAGTAGCATTTTCTCCTGATGTTTTGCCTGCATCTGTGGCTGGCACCTTCCGAGGATCTGATGGCAGTAAGCCAAGGAGATCCTCTGAAGATGCCAGCCACAGATGCAGGAGAAAATGCTACTGGAACATGGCCATATAACCCGCAATACCCAAAAACACCCTAACACTTTTGGGAGGGAAGAAATTGTTCCTCAAAGCCAGTCTTTCCTTTTAGAAGAAGAGAAGAAGAGTTTGGATTTATATCCCCCCTTTCTCTCCTGCAGGAGACTCAAAGGGGTTTACAATCTCCTTGCCCTTCCCCCCTCACAACAAACACCCTCTGAGGTAGGTGGGGCTGAGAGAGCTCCAAAGAGCTGTGACTAGCCCAAGGTCACCCAGCTAGCGTGTGTGGGAGTGCACAGGCTAATCTGAATTCCCCAGATAAGCCTCCACAGCTCAGGCGGTAGAGCTGGGAATCAAACCCGGTTCCTCCAGATTAGATACATGGGCTCTTAACCTCCTATGCCACTGCTGCTCCTTCCCTCTCCTCTCCTCCATGGGAGGCATCCGAGAGGGTCCCAAAATAAGCCCCCTTCTGGGGTTGTGTGGAGCTTTCCCATGGGGAACTGGCTGTCTTATCAGAGTCCACCCTTGAGTCCACAGAATTCTCATCATGATTTATTTTATTTACTGACTTCCTTCATACCCCACCTTTCTCCCCAATGCAGATCAAAAGCAGTTTAAATCATTTTGCTCTCCTCCATTTCATCCTCACAACCATCCTGTGGGGTAGGCTCACGGTCTCCTATCAAGTTTGAAAGCAGAGCTGAGTCCCTGCAGAGCAGAATTCTGCCATCGGGTTGCTTGAGGAAGACCTTCACCCATGGGCTCGCTGCTTATAAGAAGAAGAGAAGAAGAGAAGAGAAGAGAAGAGAAGAAGGGTTTGGGTTTGTATCCCCCCTTTCTCTCCTGTAGGAGACTCAAAGGGGCTTACAATCTCCTTGCCCTCCCTCCCTCACAACAAACACCCTGTGAGGTAGGTGGGGCTGAGAGAGCTCCCAGAAGCTGTGACTAGCCCAAGCTCACCCAGCTGGCATGTGTGGGAGTGCCCAGGCTGATCTGAATTCCCCAGATAAGCCTCCACAGCTCAGGCGGCAGAGCGGGGAATCAAACCCGGTTCCTCCAGATCAGAGTGCACCTGCTCTTAGCCACTACGCCACTGCTGCGTAGTGAAACAGAAAGGGGGGGGTTGGTAAAAGAAGCCCGTACTAGATAGGAGAGGCAGAAGAAAGGCTTCTAGCTGTCTATCCAAGGCCCCTTCCACACAGCACAGGGAGAGCGGGTTGCGGGCGGGATAAAGGAACCCACTCTACCTCCTGTCCCGTGGAAGCAATGCAGGCTGCCGTCATGCCTGTGCACAGAGGTGCATCTTTAAAAAAAAAACTCACCTCCCAGGCTGCATAGTTGGGCAGGGAGGACCTTTAAAAACTGGGAAGCAATCATTTCCCAGGGCAGCCATCTGAATTCCCCAGATAAGCCTCCACAGTTCAGGTGGCAGAGCAGGGAATCAAACCCTGTTCCTCCAGATTACAGTGCACCTGCTCTTAACCACTACGCTGCTGCTGCTGCTGCCAGGGTCAGAAAGGTCAGAAAGCCCTTGGGACTAATTCTGTGCCCCCCTCCCCTGATGTCAACGCCTGCCTTGCAGGCGTGCCATAACTCCTGGAATCTGTTGGCACCTCACTGACCCTGTTTGACATGCTTCGTTAACGGCTACTTGTTGATGCCTTTACACCTGGGAAGGTAGTTATCTCACCCCCTGGCTCTGTGGCCAGCAACAGCTTTGCTTTGGGGAGGTGAGATGGGTGGGAACTCAGCCAGACAAATCACCTTTGCTATACTCACTGAATATCAGCTCTGGCAAATTGCCAGTCATGTGATCCGTCGCATATCCTCAATCAATAAGTTCAGATTTCATTTTATCCCCAGTCAGCTTTATTGGAGAAAGCGTAGGCACAACACCTGAGACTCCAAAGTCTGTGCTACTGTTAAGCAGTGGTGTAGGAGGTTAAGAGCTCATGTATCTAATCTGGAGGAACCGGGTTTGATTCCCTGCTCTGCCACCTGAGCTGTGGAGGCTTATCTGGGGAATTCAGATTAGCCTGTACACTCCCACAAATGCCAGCTGGGTGACCTTGGGCTAGTCCGAGCTTCTCGGAGCTCTCTCAGCCCCACCCACCTCACAGGGTGTTTGTTGTGAGGGGGGAAGGGCAAGGAGATTGTCAGCCCCTTTGAGTTTACTGCAGGAGAGAAAGGGGGGATATAAATCCAAACTCCTCCTCTTCCTCTTCTTCTTCTTCTTCTTCTTCTTCTTCTTCTTCTTCTTCTTCTTCTTCTTCTTCTTCTTCTTCTTCTTCTTCTTCTTCTTCTTCTTCTTCTTCTTCTTCTTCTTCTTCTTCTTCTTCTTCTTCTTCTTCTTCTTCTTCTTCTTCTTCTTCTTCTTCTTCCAAAAAGCAATTCCATTCCTTCCAAAAAGGCTTGCCAACCGTAATATGCAGAAGGTCCCAAGTTCAATCACCAGCATCTCTAGTTAAAAAAGAGTCTGGAAACGTGGCAGACTTCTGCCCAAGACCCTGAAGATGTGCTGCCCATCTGGGTAGACAAGACTGGCATTAGTGGGTGGAGGGTATGATCCAAGATAAGGCAGTTGCCTGGATTCATTTGTAGTGAGAACTAAGCTTGAGCGACATTGAAAAAAATCAGGAAAATTCGGATTCGGTTTGATTCGGCTTGATTCGGTATAGCCGAATCTGGGGACAGAAACACCTCTGGGCTCCCTTTAAGCAACATGGAAAGTGTTGTTGTTTCAGGATGGATTGGGGGGGGGGTGATTTAAAGGGATTCAGCCAATTTGGCTTGTGTTCAGGCCAAATTCAAGCTGTCCGAATGCAAGCCGAATTAGAATCCATTTTGGATTCAGATTTGGCTTGCATTTGGGCAGCTTGGATTCAGCCTGAATACAAGCCAAATCAGACCCAATTTGGCTGTTTTGCCAATTTGGCTATGCTTCTACAGAGAGGCAGTCACCTTACCAACCTGGCCTGGTGACAGACATGAACATAAGAACATAAGAACTAGCCTGCTGGATCAGACCAGAGTCCATCTAGTCCAGCATTCTGCTACTCGCAGTGGCCCACATGAAAAGCAATGGCTGAGGCTGGATTTACTAGGCTGCACCTTGTGGAATAAACTCAGTTTTTTGTGGGGGAGACACAACAGGGATTATATCTCCTGTGTTAGCTGGAATGGTTGGAGTTTCTCCCTTTTAAAGTGGGGAATTAACAGGCTCTTGGCTTAGCAATTGGTCTGATAAGCTCAGGATCTTGGTTGCCTATGTATACAAAGGTCAGCTTTTGCAAGAAATTCTGCAGGAATTTATTTATTTAGGGATCATGGGAGCACAACCACACAACCACCAAAGCACACAACCACACAGAGAGTCCTGGGATCTAAGCAGTGTTGAGGGAATAGTGCAGGAATTGGGGGGAATTCCTAGGGGTGATACTGTGTCAGATTCTGCAGTGACTTTGGGTCCATGAAGCAGAGTCTAGTGACTTGCACTGGGCTCCAAGGTAGCAGGGTAGAAAGCAGGTGGCACACAGCAACAACTGAACCCCAAGGCAGGCTCAGAGGTACTCGGTAGAACAGTGTGGCCAGGCCAGCAGTCCAGAGAGTGTTGGGCAAAGGCTTCTTTTATAGGGGCGATCGGGCCTTCTAGCCATGCTAAGAGAGCTTAATTTCCCAGGACAAAGAACAGTCCTGCCTTTCTGGGGAAAGACATGAGGCAGACCATCAACCTTAATGGCTGGGTCACTGCTCTAATGGGTTGAGGCCTGGAAGAGGGAAGGTAGCCAATGAAATTACAGCTGTGGGACAATGATGATGAAAACGGAGTGGTCATTAGAGAGATTAGTCAGAAGAAGAAGGAGTTCTTTGGCTAGTACAATACTTGGCAGGAACACTCGGGGCAAACGTTAACAAGTCCTTTGCCTTCACAGGGTGTCTGGTCGGGGGCTGGAGATGGGAATGCTCTCCAGGGCAGGAGTATTGTGTTTGCTTAATCCCTTCAGGAAGGGTGCAGTGGCTATTTGCTAGGCAGATGTGGGCGAGGGTGAGTCCAGGCAAGTTCCCCTGTGTCCTTGTGGGTACACAAATCACTCAGCCAATGCAGAGAGTGGGCTCCCCATTGTGGCACTGCACTGCTAGGCACTTCAAGGGTTGGCAGGATGCTGGGCACCCTAAGGGTTGACACTGCTGTCATAAAAGCAGGGTTCCCCCTGCCCACCACGGGTTGGTCTGGAAACACCTGCATCAGGGAGAGACCCTCTTGCCTCTCTGTTCATTGCCCACTTGCCTGCTGAGCAGGGGCGTACTGCCCAGGGGGACACATGGGCTGAAATGTCCCTGGGCAGCAGCCATTTAGTCATGCCCCCACACACCCCCGGGTCCATACTCTGACTTCAAGACCTGGTGCAAAAAATGTTGTTTGGTCTTTGGTGGGGGAGGGCGGCTGCCCATACAAGGTGAGGGGTCAGAAAACCGGGCTACATTTTCTCTAGATATGCCTCTGCTGCGGAGGGTTGGCAGAAGCATTTTTTTAAAAAAGGTGTTGTGGTGGTTCATCATCACTTGTAGAAAATACACTAATAGTGTGATGTTGGTTTTGGTATTTTCTGGAAGTGATCTTGTGCTGCTAGAACGGTGCCCTTCCGCCTGGCCCCTGCACCCCCTGTCCCCCTGCTGGTAGCCATCCATCATCTGATCATGCAGGCTTCTTGAAGAAAGGGTGGCACAAAAAGTTCAAGCTAGTAGAGGTGGCTGGCCTCTACCCAGGCCAGGGCCTTTACAGCCCTGGCCCCTGCCTTGTGGAACACTTTGCCACCAGCTATCCAGGCCCTGCGAGATCTTGGAGAGTTCCGCAGGGCCTGTAAGACTGAATTGTTCCACCGGGCATTGGGAGAGGCCGGCCGCTTATGTACACCCTCCTCTTCCCCTTTTTTACACTCTGGACCCCTAATTTTTATGGGGCCCCAGCTCTCTGGGTTTGCTTTTTCCAGGGTGGGTTTATGAAGTTTTATAAAGTTTTATGCTGGATACTGATGTAATTTTGTTTAACCCGCTGTTTTAAATGGGGTTTTAATGTGATTGTTTGTTATTGTGCTGTTCACCGCCCAGAGCCCTTCGGGGGAGGGGCGGTATATAAAAATGATTATAAATAAATAAATAAAAATAAATAGACTTGACTGGTGGTGTGTGAGGAAGCCCTCCCATGGCAGGCCCTTGTACGAGGAACGTTTCCTCAGGTTTTCAAGGGGCAATTGGGGCAATCATGGAAAAGACGGATTTGGGGATTTCCGCATCAGTGATAGTGTTTGTGGATTCCAAGGGTTGCTGAGATAATTTTGACAAAGCCAGCAACATCTGGGAGAGGGGAGGACTCTAAAGCGCTAACAGGTTTTGTTTCAAAAAGGTCTGGGTCAGATGTGTGATGTTTGTTCTCAGGCACAAATCAGAGCTTTCAGAGAGGAAGCCAGACAGAACTTGAAGAGCATAATAAGCATAATATGATCAGAGGCTTTAATGGCTGGAATCAGCTTGCTGTTGTGGGGTTTCTGGGTTGTGTGGCTCGATCTGGTAGCTTTTGTTCCTACCATTTCTCCCACATGTGTGGCTGGCATCTTCAGAGCCACGTCGTGGTGCCAGGGAGAGAACCATGCGCCTCTGACGATGCCAGCCACACGTTAGGAATGAAAATGACCAGACCTGGTCACGCAGCCCAGAAAACCCACCACAACCATAATAGCAGTTGCTCAAAGGCAGTTTTCTTAAATCCCTGCCTCACCCTGTAGCCCCTGGCTAATGGAAATATTTGGGAGGGGGAGGGGGGCTTCTCTACCCTAGAGCCGCAAGAGATGCCACCTGCCCCTCCCCTTCCCCATACAGGGACACCCCACTTTGGAGCGGACTATGGCTCGTCCCACCATAGTCGAACATCTCAATAGTCTTCCAAGATTTCAATTATGAACTGTGGCAAAAAAAAAACAGAGTCAACAAGAGTGTAAAAAATCACCGTGAATCACCAAAAGGAAGGAGCTGGTTTGTTTCATTTCTTCTCTGTTCGGCACAAAGGAAGGAAAAAAAGGCGAACATGAATCTGATTTCTTTCTTGCAGAGAAAGGAGACATCACTGGCGAGCAAAACCCCAGGGTACCACAGACGTATTATCAAGTTTCAGGCCAGAATGGATGTGCGCCGCTCCGCTCCGAAGCCCGAGGGGAGGAGGAATGCTGTAACGATAACGCACCGACAGAAACACACAGGGCTGGCAGCGGGAGAGATGGGGCCACTGTAATTCTGGAAATAAAAGGTAATGAAGGAACGCCTCAGAAAAGCTTTTGCGTAGCTTTAAACATTGCTGGCAGAAAGAAAGTCGAGCAAGTGATTAAATGGGGAGAGGAATATTAAAACCACCATTTCCCTTCAGACCCAATTGGGGGGGGGGCAGAGGAAGGGGGTACTGGCATTTCCAAGTGGAAAAACTAAATCTGCATTTCAGACATATAATGTTTTTTCCCCCTCCCTGACAAGCGAAGGGGAATATGAGGAGGGATCCTGCTTGCAGGGCTAAAATGATCTTTGGGGGGTTCTTTCAGAAACAAAAAAAGGCAGCCTATTCCTCCAGCCTTTCTGCCATTGGACCAAATGGAAATGCAATAGCTCAGAGCAGTTGTGTGGGTGTGGGCAGGGGGGGGGGGCAACAACCAATTCCCATTTGATTGCAGGGATCAGATGAGAGTCAACTTTTCAGGCCCCCCAACCCTGAAAACCGCCACCCACCTGCCGCAAAGACTGTTTTTGAAGGGGAGGGGGAAGAGGAGACTGTCTCAGCTGATCTGGGTTAGCAACAGAGGTGGGATCCAGCAGGTTCTCACAGGTTCCCCTAGAGTAGGTTACTTGTTATTTGTGTGTGCCAAGAGGGGGTTGCTAATTGGTGACTTTGCCATGTGATTTTTGCCTTAGTTATGCCCCTCCTCCTCCTCAGCAGTAGCGCGCAGAACTTGGAGCAGTCTAGCAGGAGGTGCACCGGCGTGCGTGGCAGCCTGCGCCTGAGTGCATTCGTTTCCCACCCAAGGACCGGCGCAGCGGCTGCATCCTTGCCACAGCCCCGCCCAGGAATGCCCCACCCCTGGAATGCCCGGCCATGCCTCCGTCATGCCTTGCCCAGCCCCACTGGCGCTATGCCAGTGTTTGAATCCCACCACCATGGGAACCTGTGACTAAAATTTTTGGATCCCACCACTGGTTAGCAGTCTGATTCTTCCCCCAATTCATAGTTCATAGTTTATTTGAGGCTAACAGCCCAGAGGTCCTCTACCGCTTTTCTTCTAAACTTGGACAACAAACTGCAAAACAGAATTTTGCCCCATCTACTACAGTTGCCAAGTAGGCCATCAAAAAGCAAGCTTAATTTCACAGCATCAGGAAATGTAGAAAATTTAATAATCCACTTGGAAGCCTTTTCTTTTCTGCCTCATGTTTAGGTCAGTAAAAAAAAAACATGCACAAATAATTGAGTACATTCATCCGACAGTCACAGAATCTTTGATTTGGAGGAGTTTGTAAATACAGCCCCTTCATCTGGGTTGCTGGAAGTGCATTGCCGTGTGCAATTGTACGAGCTTGTCTCAACTTAGGGACTGTTAACATATGGAAATAAGGAGGTGAATCGGCGCTAGCAGCAGATTTAGTACCTCAGTGTAATGGAGATCTCTTCCTCATGGCGTTTTTTTTAAAATATATCATTCCAGTCATATTTAACCAGTTTCGGAGTAGATGACACACCAGGTGACCAGTACCCACCACTGACTCTTCGAGAAGACTGGGACTTCTGAGGGTTTTGCTATGTCTCAGCCCTCTGAAACTCAGCCAAATGGGGGCAGTCCTTAGAGTTGCCAACACTGGTGTATCTGCTAGAGCCATGGTAGCAAACCTATGGCACTCCAGATGTTCATGGACTACAATTCCCATCAGCCCCTGCCAGCATGGCCAATTGGCCATGCAGGCAGGAGCTGATGGGAATTGTAGTTCATGAACATCTGGAGTGCCATAGGTTCACCCCCACCCCCCCCCGCCCCGCCCCCGGAAACCCCCCCCCCCGCCCCCACCCCCCCCGCCACCCCCCCCCCCCCCCCCCCCCCCCCCCCCCCCCCCCCCCCCCCCCCCACCCCCCCCCCCCCCCCCCCCCCCCCCCCCCCACCCCCCCCCCCCCCCACCCCCCCCCCCCCCCACCCCCCCCCCCCCCCACCCCCCCCCCCCCCCACCCCCCCCCCCCCCCACCCCCCCCCCCCCCCACCCCCCCCCCCCCCCACCCCCCCCCCCCCCCACCCCCCCCCCCCCCCACCCCCCCCCCCCCCCACCCCCCCCCCCCCCCACCCCCCCCCCCCCCCACCCCCCCCCCCCCCCACCCCCCCCCCCCCCCACCCCCCCCCCCCCCCACCCCCCCCCCCCCCCACCCCCCCCCCCCCCCACCCCCCCCCCCCCCCACCCCCCCCCCCCCCCACCCCCCCCCCCCCCCACCCCCCCCCCCCCCCACCCCCCCCCCCCCCCACCCCCCCCCCCCCCCACCCCCCCCCCCCCCCACCCCCCCCCCCCCCCACCCCCCCCCCCCCCCACCCCCCCCCCCCCCCACCCCCCCCCCCCCCCACCCCCCCCCCCCCCCACCCCCCCCCCCCCCCACCCCCCCCCCCCCCCACCCCCCCCCCCCCCCACCCCCCCCCCCCCCCACCCCCCCCCCCCCCCACCCCCCCCCCCCCCCACCCCCCCCCCCCCCCACCCCCCCCCCCCCCCACCCCCCCCCCCCCCCACCCCCCCCCCCCCCCACCCCCCCCCCCCCCCACCCCCCCCCCCCCCCACCCCCCCCCCCCCCCACCCCCCCCCCCCCCCACCCCCCCCCCCCCCCACCCCCCCCCCCCCCCACCCCCCCCCCCCCCCACCCCCCCCCCCCCCCACCCCCCCCCCCCCCCACCCCCCCCCCCCCCCACCCCCCCCCCCCCCCACCCCCCCCCCCCCCCACCCCCCCCCCCCCCCACCCCCCCCCCCCCCCACCCCCCCCCCCCCCCACCCCCCCCCCCCCCCACCCCCCCCCCCCCCCACCCCCCCCCCCCCCCACCCCCCCCCCCCCCCACCCCCCCCCCCCCCCACCCCCCCCCCCCCCCACCCCCCCCCCCCCCCACCCCCCCCCCCCCCCACCCCCCCCCCCCCCCACCCCCCC